>NC_045157.1:30223351-30228351 GCF_900700415.2 Clupea harengus
CTGTGGCTAGAGGTGGCAAAAGGAAACATACAAGTGAGCCTCCTCTAATGCCATTCATTGAATTGCCATGCCATTATACTGCATAATGCATAACTATACTTCATGTTTGCAATGACATTTTAGAATTACTGCATAATATTATACATAATATTATACATAATATAATGGGTTCAGGTCTCGAGCTGTGTGCTCTTAAGACAATGTCAATTGTAATGGACGTTGTGTAAATGAAAAAAAAAAAGGAATTGAAAATTGAAGTAGTTCAAATTCATAGTGACTTGCTGACACTTGCTGACGGGTGGAACAGGATGTTGTCATACACGAAGAGAGAGAGGAAGGAAGGAGAAATCTCACCACGTTGAAGCGAGCTAGCTTCTTGGGCATGGGCACGTTGACAATGGGCATTTCAGTGTGTCGAGGGTAGGCCTCCGCCATGCAGTCGCTGGGGCCGCTCCCCTTGGGGATGATGGCTTTGATCTTCACCCTCTCACAGCCCTTCACCGAGCAGAAGGCGTAGTCGTCCTTCTCATTGTGTGCTCGAGCTTTCAAGAACAGCAGCCTGGAGGAGAGTGGCACACATCAATCATGAGCGCATTACACATGGCGCCATGACACAGCAAAAAAGAAAAAGGGAAGCATGGAGCAGCCGCCCCCCCCACACACACACACGCACACGCACACACACACACCTCCCCCCCCCCTCTGGCATGACTCTGTAGTGAGCCTCTCTGAATGCTATTATGAGTTTCTACAGATGCAGTTCTCACCCAGTGTCCTCTTCCCAGTAGTAATATCCCCTGGACTGGTGTGTGTGGCCCATTTTCTCCCGGTCCATGGTTCGCATGAAAACCCCAGTCTTGCGTGTCTCTTTAGTGAGGCGATTGTGGATGTCTGAGATGACGACGAACGCTGTTCCTCTCGGGTAGCAGATGCCAACGTTGATCCAGTCCCCCCTGCACGAAGGAGAGAGAGTGCAAGTGTCGGAAACAAAAGAATGTATCACAGGTTGCATGCGTTGCGCACCATAGGGGGAGCCAGAGAGCTGTGCTGAAGGTTGAGTGAACTCAACAGTGTTCATTCAGACAAGTGCACAACACCTGGCACCCAATGCAGCCCATCAGGACTGTGCTTGCTGTCTAGTGTTCGTATTGAACTGTAGTTACAGAAAGGGCTGCGTTAAGCACAGACTCCACCACAAACCACCACTTCCTGCTGCACACTTTTCCTGGCTTTGACGTGTTTTGAATGTGTGTATTTAGACCCTCAGCCAGTTTTCCTAAACTCTTTTTGTTTGTGTTTGTGTTGTGTTTATGTGTTTATGCGCTCTCTGGTCTTTCCTGCGGCTAACCTGTTGAAGTTGATGAGCCAGATGGTGACCTCAGCTGGGGCGGCCTGGTCCCAGTGCATGGTGTAGCCCTTGGCCAGGGTCACCACTGGCTGGAACTGCTGGTAGTGGTTCCTCTTCCCCAGTGCGCCCACCAGCTTCAGCGGCCGCTCGGGATACTCGTTCTTCACCATGGTCATGTCCAGGTTGGCCGGGTTGCGTGTCTGGACGTATATCTGTCGGGGGTGCAGGGTGGGGTGGCGGGTCAAAACAGGAGAATCAAAATAGATCAAAACAGGAGAACTCTTTTTTTGGGGGGGGTGGAAAGAGGTGCACCTCCCTGGGCGTGATAATTGCTTTGGCAGGTCTCGGAGCGCCTCACCTGGGCATAGTGCCCGCTGCAGATGGCAGCCCTCCAGTCGGGCACATCAATGCAGTCTGGGTGGCGCAGCAGCCAGTTGTCCTCCTTGACCAGGAACGCCCCCGGGTACTCGCTGACGGAGCCGTCCACGTCATGGAATATGGTGGTCTTGTCGCCGTCCATCTGCATCTGGTTAAACCAAGGACCCGGCTCGCCGAAGAACACTCGGGACGTGATCTGACATCGAGAGGAAGGAGAAGAAGCTGGATAAGTTGGAGAAGAAGAGTCTCTCTCTCAGTCTGTCTATCTCTCTCTCACTCTTTCTCTCTCTCTCCATCTCTCTCTGCTTTATCCCCTCTGTCAACCTCTGCCCTGCGGTGCTCTGCAGTACCACCGCCAAGACGCCCAGGTCTCAAAAATCCGTCTCACACGTCTCTCCACGGCAAATCAATCACCCTCCCTCCCATCCCACTCACACCCTCTGAGGCATCGGTGGGCATCGGTGGTTAATCCGCCCCCCCCCCACGTGCACACCACGCGACATGAAACTCATTTCCACATATTCCACTGAGCGCGTTATCCAAAGAGTAGGGGGGGGGGGGGGGGAGCAGTCGCTCCAGGGCCGAACTTACCGGAACGTCATCGAATGTGATGTCTGTGACGTTGTTGTTGGGGCAGCTCTGCCAGGAGTTGTTAAGTCGGAAGCCGAACGCGCTGGTGTGACGCCCGTCAAGAGCCATGTACTTGCGGAAGGTGCAATTCTGGACGTTGATGGGCCCGTCATATATTTGCATGCCTCGAATGGGGAAGTTCCTTCAGGGGGAAAGAAATGATTAATCAGCGCTTCAGTGTCAGCACTGAAGCAGTGCAGTTTCTACAAGATAAAATGGAAATGCACAACCCTCGTATCTAATCTTGGACAGGCAGAGGGAGCTGGCCTTCAGACTGTCACACATGTCATTACAGATGAAAAGCATGCAGTGATTGGATGAGCACGACATGAGGAATACACAGCAGCATAGCACTGAACCCCGCCGAGAAGACACACTGTTTACACAGAAAGCTCTGACCTTTGCATCCTTTTATTATTCTATGGATACAGCTGTAGAGAAGCCCACTATACGCATGTCTAAGGCAGACGGTTGTTTTGGTGTTCGGGACTACTTACACTCCTCTGGGTAGGGACCTCTCGCTCAGGTCTGCCCCTCCAGGGCCCCAGATGCTGTTCATAGGGGTGGGCATGCCTCGGTTGGCACTCTCGCCCACAAACAGCGAGTTCTTCACCTGCTGACGAGACCCGTCGTCGTCTGGAAAGGTGCCTCCACTGAGGAGAAGGACAAAACCTGTTCAGCCGCCAACCAACAACACCACCACCAACAACACCACCAACCCCATAAGCCCCATCTCCTCCCAGCCCGTCCCCAGAGAGGCTACTCTCGCACCGCTAAATTGCTTTCCCCACTTTCCTGACGCATTCGTTTCCCTCCTGCCTCTCGCGCCGCCTCCATATAAGGCCATTTCCAATTAAACTGACAATGCGGGGGTCTTACAAGACATTCCATAAATAAAACACATCAATTTATATTCCCAGAAATGTATGCATATCTTTAAAGAACCTCCTTACCTGGCAAGGGTTAGGCCGATGCCGTTATCAGCAAACCTGTCGAAGAGAATATGACAGCACAGTTAACCCCCTACATGAACCACTCAGAAGACATGAGTTAAGAGGCTCTACATACAAATCACACAACATCCGATTAATGTAAAAAATAAAATACAGTTGAGTTCACCATGCTGGCTCAGGATAGCCAAAGACAGAAGTGTGTGAACGAGCTGTGTGCCGGTGGAGGCAAATCATGTTCGATGTCCTACCCCTGAGTGACTGACTGACTGACACAGGGCTATCACAAATACACTGTCCACATTTACATGCTAACTCAGCATCAGACATCTCCATTAGTGGCGGTCAGCGAAGAGGCCGTGTGTGTGTGTGTGTGTGTATGTGTGTGTGTGTGTGTGTGTGTGTGTATGTGTATGTGTATGTGTATGTGTGTTGTGTGTGTGTGTGTGTGTGTGTGTGTGTGTGTGTGTGTGTGTGTGTGTGTGTGCGCGTGCGCGTGCGCGTGCGCGTGTTGTGTGTGTGTGTGTGTGTGTGTGTGTGTGTGTGTGGTGTGTGTGTGTGTGTGTGTGTGTGTGTGTGTGTGTGTGGAGCGGAGAGGCGCCAGCGAGAGACCGCTACTCACTGGCAGTCGTCCAGCCACACGTCTCCTCCTCGCAGCCACGCCCCGTGGTCTTCGTTCTTGTACGCCACAAAGTGGTGGATCAGCGCAGGGACTCGGGGCTTGAAGGGGTCGGCATCCTGATGTGGACCATATCTGTCTCGACACCAAAAACGCAAGGGAAGAAATAAGGCAGAGTTAAAAATAACACCATCAGACACGACATTTCTAAAGGCTTGACTGCCCACTGCAAGTCTCCAGAGCTCATTAAATTAGCCCAATATCTCAGTGCTTAATGGCTGTCATAGCAGTGAAAGATTCTATTTGGATAGTGACTCATGCTCTTGCTCTTGCTGGTGGGCGCATCACACGGAGGAGCAGTGCTGGACAGATGGATGCCTCCTGTGAGGATGTGGAGACCCAGGCAAAAGATGTACTTAGCCTGACAGCTCGCCACTGTGCTTAATGTGCAATGCCCCAGTGGACGCCATCGAGGGAGAAGTGCACATGAAAGGCAAGCAAGGTAATAGGATGAGTGCTCACCGGGCGCCCACCAGGGAGAGAAAGGGCCTTTTGTCCTTGGCGTTGGCTTCCGTAGTTTTCACTCCATTGTCAAGGATCATTCCTGCCTGGAGCACATAACACACCAATCAGACAAAAAGGACGAGAATGAGAGAGAGAGAGAGAGCGAGCGAGGGATAGAGAGAGAGAGAGAGAGAGCGAGGGATAGAGAGTGAGAGAGAGTGAGAGAGAGATAGAGAGAGAGAGAGATAGAGAGAGAGAGAGAGAGAGTGATAGAGAGAGAGAGTGATAGAGAGAGAGAGAGATAGAGAGTGATAGAGAGTGAGAGAGAAAGAGTAAGAGAGAAAGAGGGAGAGGGAAGCGTAGAGAAACATCATGACTCACTATGCACACACTACACACAACATTCTCTGTGGTCACCACATATCAAACAAATCGTTGGAGACAAACAGTGGAATTCTCCTCTGTCTAAAACGCAGCGTATCTGCATGAATGCTCCCGAAGACATCCATCTACAAGGACGTCTGCTTCATAAACATGTTTTGACGCTGAACTTTGGCCATGCACACGTGAA
>NC_045157.1:30243351-30263351 GCF_900700415.2 Clupea harengus
TTCAACTTGTTTATTCAGTCGTTATTATTTACAGTTGTACTTATCCATTAGGTTTACATCTTACATTCAGTTTGGTTGATACTACAACATTTAAGCTTACCATTTATGTAGTAATAAACTGTTCATTTATTAACCATCTATTTAAGTCCTTGGGCGCCATGCCATTACTGTGCCTCTATCTTATATACTGCTTGGTCATTGGAGTCAGATTGATCCTGTTTTCTGCAGTATTTACCACTCTAATGCCTTCTTCTGTCCCGTTAAGTTCAGACACACTTCCAGCCTGCTGTTTTTCTGTCCATTTGGTGACACTTTTGGCTGCATTGTGTAGGGGCTTTGTGATCTTCTGCCAGCACACACACACACACACACACACACACACACACACACAGTACATGCACACATATCACAACGTTTACACTCTGCCATGTACATAGCTGTCCTTAAATACACATTTTACACGCAAACAAAAACTCCTTTCTTTCCCCAACCTTTTCTCCAATGAAGGCACATCCACTCCCACAAACTGGATAGCACTCTCTTGATATTTGATGTACAAATGTATATACACACAAACACTCTCTTTCTCTTTCTGTCATTATTAAAGACATACACATACACCCAAGCACACATGCATACACACATACACACACACCACACACACACACACACACACACACACACACACACTCACACTCACAAACAAAGCAACACTTAATAAACAGACTGAGTGTGGCTGGAGCTCTCTGTTTACTATCTAACCATCGACAGCAAACCACTGTCATTAAGGAGAACCATTTTGGGACGCAACGTGCAAATGTCCTCCTCGAACAAGCCGGCTGTCACAGCCGACCCCACTCAAATCTCATTTTCAGGCATCCTTGAGTGCTACGGATGCACTGGCACTCGGGAGAGGGCAGATCAGGTGCCCACATCAGCGAGGCACTGGAGGAACACTGAGGCATGGCCCCTGGGTAAGGCAGAGGGTGGGGAGGGCTTCACTGTCTGAGAGGGGGACGGGGTGGGAGTGGGGAGGGCTTCACTGTCTGAGAGGGGGACGGGGGGGGACGGGGTGCCACATCACTGCATGTCACCGGCCAGCACGGCTGACATTCACACAGACCAATACACACTCGCATGCCTACACCCATGAATACACACACAAACTCTCTCTCTCACACACACACACACACACACTGCAATGCATGCAAAAACATATATACATTGCAGGTGAGTGTGCAAATATGTCAAACATCTGTCCTTCTCATATGCATACAGATTATTTACATACCTACCCACATTCTCTCTCTCTCTCTCTCTCTCTCTCTCTCTCTCTCTCTCTGCCAATACTCTGACAGCCCACTCTCTGGGGGACCTGAGCATCCCGCTCTAATGGCCTGACACCGGAGAGAGATGTGGCTGCATCTAATTGCACCGTCACTACCTGACAGCTCATACACAGGTATGTCTGGTCTATCTGAGAGCCAGCGAGGCACACAGCCCTCCAACCCCCCAAAAAAAACAAGAGACCTGCTGCAAGGTCAAAGACAGGAGAACTAATGGCATCCATGATGAGTGAATACGTGTTTTTCCGAAGGAACCCTCAAATGAAGAAACAAGTCCCGTCTCTCACCCTTGTCTGGTAATCAGCGCCCAAACAGGTGGGCCTCCCCATCTGTCTTCAGAATGGCATGAGGGGGGGGGGGGGGGAGGGAGCGGAGGGATCAGATTCTCATATCAGTACCTTGCATCTCAATATTACAGCCGGAGCCAAGCATGAATGCCAAAGACACATTGTTTTTGACATTCCTAGCCGCGGGGCATCATTTGTGTGCAACATGATAATCCCCTTACTCCAATGGAATGATTCTTTTTTTTTTCTTTTTGTGCGAGTCGCGCGGACAAATTGCTGCCAGCAGTTAACAAGACTCTGTAACCTTTTCTGTGGAGTCGACTCCCTGTGAAACTGGTGGACGGGGTCTCCATCTCCACAGAGTTATTATCCGCCAGCCACTGCATCTCTTTGTGCACACTGCAACCGTGCTAAAGGCTACAGGTGCTGGAGAGGAATGAAGTATTATTGTTCTGTTCTCCTTGGTTCAAGGTCACCGGGATGCTGGCATCTAATTGGCTGGGCTGGGCTTTGGGGGTCGTCTCTGCATGTGCCCTGACCTGCGGGTCTGCATGAATGCTGAGGAGCCTGTGGTGTGTTGTCGGGGGGGCATGCGCAGGCTATAAATGAGCCTGTGCCGTTTCATAGGATACATGCATTATCAGAGGGTCTGGTATCCAGGGGTAGACAGAGGCCTGTTTTTTTGTATTTTCTTCGAGAGATGTGGTGAATCATTATGCTTGTCTTGAATGAATGCGTGCAGCCATGACCGATCACCACAGGCATTCACTGACTACCTCTCAGCCAAGAGCAATGAGTGCTCTTAATTGGAAAGTGCTGTAGGACAGGCAGTACTGGAGGGCTTCCTTTAGAAAGAAACTGTTTACAGGGACAGATTCCTGTGATGAGTCGCGGCTTTCTGCTCCCAAAATAGACTGAACCCTAGCCGAACGGGGAGATGTCACAAGAAATCACGGGGTACAAAATGGAAACAAAACAAAACATCACCGCAAAAGTTCAGAACAAATGTCAAACAGGGATAACTGTCATTGTCATCGTAAGAGGAGGACGACTGGCTGCTGACGACAACAAGCCAGGTCGTTTAAAAAGAAAAAAAGAAAAAGAAAAAAAAAGGTTTTTAAGGTACATCCATCCCAGTTCCAGAGAGCATCGTGAGTTTCCCTCCAGGAGGAGCAGTCGTATGCAAGCGAGGAGTGTCAGGGCAAATTCCATTAACAGGGGAACATGAAGTATTTTCCACTGCTCTCTGTGACAGGCCCTTGGAGAGATTTTGTATTTCCTTTGGCAAGAGTGCATTCCAAACACTTAAAGCACTCAAAGGTATCATCGCTGCTACAGCCCCCTAATCAAATAAGCCATTAATGATCCCCTAAGTTTCCGCACATCTTCACAACGAAGGCAGGCCTCAGACAAGCCTACATCATTTGCTTTTGATAAACAAGGGCACAGTGCTTTGCTTTCTTGTCTGATGTTTCAGAGAGACGTTCTTCAAAAGTGAATAAAAGACATCTGATAACATTGGGATTGGGATTGGGGGGGGGGGGGTAGTCTGTCAGTTCACCAAAGAAAGTCAGCGCAGGTTTCTTCTTCTATTTGATGCACATTTGATGCACCTCTCTTGATCAGTCACTTTTTCTCTCCACTACTCACAAGTGCTTTGAAATAAACACAAAGGCTTTTTCTAATTATCAATAAGCACAGTCATTCTGACAGCCTAAACCATTCAAAAATAAATAAATAAATAAATAAAAGGCCATTTAACAAGCAAACTCCAGAAAGAAGTGTCTGTCCCGGTGTCTTTCTGAGACACCAGAAAACAAAGAAGAATCTCCGGCTGGGTAGGATGATGGATCTGATGGCGTGTCTGTTAAAGAGTGCAGCACAACACAGGAGCCCAAGCCACCTAACAACCATTCTTTCACTCTCCCAGAGGAAATAATACGGTAACTTAGAGACAAAGACAAAATGGAGAAAGAATGTGAGGGGGAGCAAGGAGCATTGCATGATGGAACAGCCCATTCCAAAAAACACCCAGACACAGACAGGCAGACAGCAGAATCAGTCTTGCTCTCTGAGCTGACATCTTCCTGAACGAAAGGCTTGCAGGTGCCAAAATATGCTAATGCTAGAAAAAACAAACACCGAAACGCAACAAAACAAAACAAACAAGGGGGGCGATGAAAAGCAGACTGGGAAAGAACACGGCATCTTTGTTGAGGTCTACGGGCCTGCTGCAGTCTGCCGTGTGTGTGATGCGTGCGAGGGGAGAAGGTGGAAACATACCAGCGAAGATCTGCGTGTTTAATCTGCGCACAGGTAAACTGAGTAGCGTGTTTTGCAGCTTGTGTGCCTCCAGGGAGGTGGGGGGAGGGGGGGGGTGGCGGCGGTGTGGGGAGCAATTATGTGCATCGTTTCAGAGCGGCTCTGTCACAAGCAGAGATCTCTCCCAAGTGACAGCCGACACGTGTTTGTTTTCAGTGATTATTTAACCTTTTGAAATGGGAGGAATGCTAATCCTCTTTCAAAAACAATCGCAGAACTGAGCCTCTCCCCACACCGAGGGCAAGCTTACCCTGCAAAGCCCTCTCCAGCAGATACGCGGGCAGCTCTAAAAGCCCAGCATGGCACACTGTTGCAGCTGTGTGTGTGTGTGTTCATTTCCCCCTTTATCATCGTCTGCTCCAATAGGCTTTGAACAAAGAAAACCTTCCCCGTGAAAAACCCCCGGTCAGATCTCTATCTATCTATTACACAGTGTAGGCAGCATGACTCAACAGAGTTAAGCCACCCCTTTCACCAAATGCCACCCTCATTGCTCATCCTTTGTCTATATTTGTTTTTTACGGCCATATGGTTTATGTTCTCCGTGGAGCTACTCTTGTTGTTCCTGCATCAGTAGATCAGCCCTATCAGGTCAGGGGGTCTGTTCTCAGATTCAAACTATACATCAGCTCACTCAGCGACCCCGAGAAAGGGCAGAGCAGAGCCGGGGGAAAAACACATCTTTAAAGTGTTAGAGAGGCTTTTTTCCCCACACACAGCATCTTCAGTGTAAAAACAATTTATGTAATGGAGTGGTGCAGCAGTTTCGGAAAACTTTCCTGGACAACTCAATTCTCACACTGCTGAAACCAACTCCGGGGTCATTCCGGTGAATTGTGCTCTCTTCACTTAACAGGGAGGGGGGAAAGAAAGTGGAGTGACTGCAAACAGAAAGTGAGAAACTTTGCACAACTCGTTGGGCCACTTCCTCTCCAAGAGGTCACCCCGTCACAAATCACACTGTGTTCCACTTCTCAGCACGACACCCAAGCTGCTCTCAAAACTCTGCGAAACCACCGCACTCTCACAAGACTGATTTGTTTTCTCAGTTATTTGTGGTTTCAGCCAAACACAGTGGAATTTCAAACGCTGGGCCCAAGTCATATATTCATAATTTCCAGACTCGTCTCATCCTCCTCGCAGACCCTCCCAGTCGGTTCCAGCTCATCATCCCAGCCCTGTTCCGGCGTGAACGGCAGAGAACCGCGCAGCCAGTTCAGGCCTGACCCTGGAGCATGAGAGCTGCCAGCGTCCCAGACATGCTTATGCAAGCGAACTCCAGTCCCGGATTGAAAGCGCAGCGAAACAAAACATGCTTTGCAGCACAAATACACATCCCTTTTACTCAACTTTCCAAACAGCTCTGCACGGTATGGACACACCACGCCTGCCTGCCACAGCCTTGCTTCAGCACACAGAGATTGTCTGGTGGACAGCGTGACTGATCGACTGACCTTGCACTTTGACCTGGTTGAGGGCGCAGGCTGGGCAGGGCAGCAGGTCGAACTCCTCCGCCTGAAGCATGGAGTAGTCAGTGCTGGCCACCACCACGCGGTCACCCGCCCTCCAGCCACGGGCCTCGTCAGCCAGCTCCAGGATGCTTGAGTTGGACAGCATGTCGACGGTGATGGACGCTTGTGGGCGAACTGTGGGAAAAAAAACGAAATGTAATGTGATGACACATGGAAAAAGAGAAAAACAAACACAAACTCAGAGGAAACCTGCTTTAAATGTCATTCTTGGAATAATCATTCTGAGGCCAATTAGCTGTGAATCAGCAGTTACCAGGCAACTGCCTGAATGGTGCTCTCAGAACATAGCCATAATGTGAGGTTGGAGACAGCTGGGGTTTATACGTCACATGGCATCCAAGCTACCATAATCCCTAGTCATTGTGTGATGGGGCTCTAATTCACAACAATAAGCATATATACATCATTCAAATAAGTCGTGTCAACAGGAAACAGAATGAGTGAAGTAGCAAAACAGTGAGGAGGTGGTGCTGTGATTTGTACAGTCTCCCGGGGCTGGCGAGGCCTTAGACATAGAAGGTAAACAACCCACGATCACTGGATGACTCGCTATAGCTAATCTTCATAAGGTTGCAGTGGATCAAACGCTATCACAAGGAGCTAGATACACTAACGTCATGGATTTGAGCACAAGGCCCTTTGGATAGATACATTTGTAACCCAAATTAGGGAAGACATTCAACGAGGCTTTGAATGCAATAAGCCGTGTTGTAGCTGTTCTGCTCGTATAATTCCATAGTGGTTTGTGTCAGTGAATAAAGGCAGTAAAGTGACTGGTGGCTTTCTGGGGCCTCCAGTCCAGCTGGCGGAGAGAAGGCAAACACAGCGGAGGACGGGAAATACAGGAATCACACCGATGAGCGGAAGAGAAGAGAAGAGAAGAGAAGAGAAGAGAAGAGAAGAGAAGAGGAGAGAAGAGAAGAGAAGAGAAGAGAAGAGGAGAGAAGAGGAGAGAAGAGAAGAGGAGAGAAGAGGAGAGAAGAGAAGAGAAGAGGAGAGAAGAGAAGGAGAGAAGGAAGAGAAGAGGAGAAGAGAAGAAGAGGAGAAGAGAAGAGAGGGAGCAGGAGGCCGTGGGTGGCCAGTGGAAACTCACATACAGTAGATGATGGGATTAGCAGATGCCTGTGTGTGACATGTGATCAGATTAGTGGGGGCATGTGCAGCTAAAGGGTTATGTGGACAAAAAGGCTTCTTGTGTAACCCCATCAATAATGGTCAGAGCACTGGTCATATATTTCAAAACAGTAAAGCAATAAGCACTGAGTTTTATTATTGAAGTGTGTGAATGTGACACACACACACAGAGAGAGAGAGAGAGAAAAAGAGAGAGAGAGAGAGAGAGAGAGAGCGAGAGAGAAGAAGGGTGAGGGAAGTGGTGATCAGGCAAGTAGTTGCTCTGCTCCCACGCATTGGCTGGAGGGAAACCACACACTCAGAACTAACCGAAACCACTAAACATAGCTAGCCACTGAATCTCCTCACTAAGAACCATCGTAAATATTCGGCTCTTTGGGGCTTCCGAGACATTCCTTTGGTGTTTTGGGTGCTTAAACAGTGTTTGGTCATCTACTCAAAACATGACCTCGCCTAGGAGACCTAATGAGAAACCCCACGAGCTCTTATCGTCCTTCAGCTAGTCCAAGCCACATGCATGACGCCGCCTTCTTCACGGCTCCGTCACTTAAGGCAGAGTAAAAACTGCTTCGCTGGCCAGTTAGGAAAACGGAGGTCGCTTCGATTTCTGGTGCGCAAATAGAGTGCACGGCTTGATGGGAAATCAGTGGGGAATCAAACTGTGGCCAAGCGGGAGTGGTATTGGCATTAGTCTCCTGCTCCTCCTCACTGGCGGTGTGCGATAGTGATTTGGCCTGAGAACGCCTCTGCCAGCCGCAGGTCTGAAAACCACAGTGGGAGGTCACCGCGGTGGCTTCGATCGGTCGTGCCTGAGTAGATTTGCAACACGATGGGGAGGGGGGGAGGGGGGAGGATGCTCATCCTGCACTCGAGGTAAACAGATGTGTTGAACGCTTGTACCTGGCTTCCCTAGCATTGTTGGGTGTGATTTTATCACATCCTCTTGGTTAATTTAAGCTCCTGAAGGTCAGGAACTCGTGTTTCCATACCCCTGCAGCAGAACAGCCTGATTGAGCCGGGTTATAATTCTCCACTGATTCTTTTCATTCCAGGGCACACACGTTGACGTGTTAGCACGGAACAAACATGTTGGCACCCCCCTCCGGCCTCACACCTTACCCCTTTGCCCTGCCTGCTGATGGTGGAGCCTGACCTCCTCGCTACCTCCTTACACATGCCAAGTTTCCCAGACCGCAGATCTGTGTCTTCACCCTGGGGTGGGGTGGGGTGGGGGGCTTGTTATGCAGGGAGACATGCGATCCACGTGACAACGCGAGCCTGGCAAGCCCAGGCAGAGGAGAGAGAACTACCACGCCAAGTTTCCAAACCTCAGAATGTACTCCCCTCCCCCCCCATCCCCCATCCCCCTCAGCCCGTGCAAATCTCTCTGATTACAGCCCTACACGTGAAGTGGCGAAGACAGACGGAGCGTGGCGGTGCTTCCCCGCTCGCGCCTCACGGCACCGCAGAGGAACCGCAAAGGAACCGCAGAGGCCCGGATCGCATTCCACACATACCCAGCTTCCCGCATAGAAAGCGCACTCTGTAGTTATGGCAGAGGCCGTCCGGCTGGTCCTTGTTGAGGCAGACGAAGCCGTAGATCTTGTCATTCTTGGAGAAGATCTCGCCTGTCATGTTGGCCGGAATGCCGTCATGGGTCTCAGCCTGTATCGGAGGGAGAGCAGAGGCATTAGGTCAGCGAGCCATGAGTTCAAATGGCAACAACAACCAGAGTCAATATGTTGGGTTGACAGCACTGTTTGATTTACACAGATAATGATTCGCTCATTACGATTGATTGAGTCACTGCCAATGAAGTGAGAATAGCATAACTCTTGTGGACGGGAGGCTTCGCTCGGTTATCGGCGTGAACAATATTTTGGTTGTGGCAACACAAAGATCTGGGTCATCTTTATTTAAATATATTGCTTTGTTTCAACATGCTTGTGACAGAGCTACATACTTTTTGTTGTTTTCCTTACGTCTCTGCATTAGACTGTGTGTGTGTGTGTGTGTGTATGTGTGTGTGTGTGTGTGTGTGCGTGTGTGTGTGTGTGTGTGTGTGTGTACCTCCATGTCCAGTGGGTTGCTGCACAGTCGCTCAGGGAAAGCCTTATGGAGATCAGAGAGTTTCTCCCAGTCTCCAGAGCCCCTTTCATCATCACGGTCGAACCAGTCAGTCCAGTCCGCCTCTGCAGGGTACACGCCGTGTAAGAAGACATAGATACACAAACAACCAAAGAAAACTACACAATAATATACACATATACATACACGCACACACACATATACATACACGCACACACACATACACATACACATACACAACACATACACACGCACATACACATACACGCACACACACATACACATACACATACACATACACATACACATACACATACACATACACATACACATACACATACACATACACGCACACACACATACACAACACACACACACACATACACAACACACGCACACATACACGCACACACACATACACGCACACACACATACACATACACATAGACATACACATACACGCACACGCACACGCACACACACACACACACACGCACACACACACACACACACACACACACACACACACACACACATACACATGCACATACACATATACACATACACATACACACGTACGCATACGCGCACACACACACATACACATACACATATATACATACACATACACATACACATACACATACACATACACATACACATACACATACACATACACATACACATACACATACACAACACACACACACACATACACAACACACACACACACACACACACATACATACATACAGGCGCACACACACACACACACAAACCACCCACTGAGTCCAGTAAGCCCCAACTCTCTACCCTGTCAGAGAGAGTCCATGTAGATATTAAACTAATTTACATCCAGAACTCTACTCTCGTTCCCATTCTGCTTGTCAGAAAGTATTTGCAGGCAAGTAATTGAGGAGCTTTCTCCCCACATTATTTTCTGCCTGATGAGCTAGAGCCAACAGGGAATGCTCCCTGCTTTGTTGAGCTGCATTCAAATCAAATGCATTAAAACAGCAACGAAACAGAGAGGGGGAGAGAAGGAGAGAGGGAGCGAGAGAGAGAGAGAAAGAAAGAAAGAAAGAAAAAGCCTTGAATCCAGAGTACCTCCTCACCCCGTCTTTGATGACTAATAATCTCCAGCTGAGTTTGCCTCATTTTAGAAACACTTGATTATGATTATGTGTTACACAAACTACAGAAACAGGAGCGGCTCCTTACTGTGGTGGGCCATCACGGGCCAGGAAGACTGAGATTAGACACGAGATGATGTCAATATAGACTCTCGAAAGAGATGAAATTACTGCAAGTAGACAAGACGTGTATACTCCGTCTCCTCTGTCATCTGCAATGCATCCCCCAGTAGCAGGAAGAGCTTCTTTTTCAAGAATGTCATTATGTATTATTCACTAGATCAATTTGAATTGTGTGCTGCTGTATTTCTCTTGCCAATGGCATAATGTATGCCTTTCAATGAGCCATCCACCAGTGCACAAACAAGAAGAAGGCCTAGGGCTCTCCCCGCTGTAAAGAGTGGCTGCTTGAGGACACTGAGACGGAGCGGAGAGGCTGGGAGGCTGGGAGGCTGGGAGCCAGCTGAGAGCCGGAGGCTGAGACGCTCGCTGCTGAGAGCCGGAGGCTGAGACGCTCGCTGCTGAGAGCCGGAGGCTGAGACGCTCGCTGCTGGTTTACCTTGCACCCACTGGCTGCTGGTGGTCACCGCAAAGTGCTCCCCGTAACCCGTCTGGAAGATGCGCGAGCTCTTGGCCTCTGAGGAAGCCTTGGTGCCTGTGGCAGAGCACACACACACACACACACACACACACACACACACACACACACAGGGGTGTGAGTAGAGCGGTGGACCTGCCTCAGCATATTTGGACTGATCTCCCGTCCCGCAGAGGATGTGTCATGTTTGCCTTCTGACACTGTGCAAACAGAAGCAATCAGAGCCTCACCTTGATAGATGGCACGGTCCTCCAGCGCTGAGGATGAATCTCCTTTCACTGTGATAAAACTCCAGGGATGGCTGTGAGCATGAGAGTAGAGAAGAGAGGGAAGAAAGAGGGAGGGGGGGGGGTGAAGGGAAGAAGGGAAGAGGTGGGGGTTTGACAGAGAGAGAGCACAGGAGACAGACAGAGTGAGAGACAGAGATGTCTCCATTAAATAAACATTCTGACACTCAGCTCTGCAAATTATGTTGACACAAGGTTTGATTGGCGGCCGGAGCACTCAAGGCAGGCTGGGTAATTACCGAACGGGAGACTACCAGCAGCCCCTTATTGAGGAGGCCCTCCTGTAAGAAGACAGCCTGACAGCGCCATCAGGTCACCCTGGCATTCAGATCTGCTCTATCTGTCAGCCAGGAGAATCGGTGGGACCAGGCAGGATATCCCCGTTGACACCCAGAGACTGACACGATATGATTGCGATACAGACTTAAGCAGGCAACGACATGCACAAGAGCCCAGGCTCCCCCCAGATACGACTTGAAGTATTATGGTGCGTGCATGCAAATAAGCCCCGTACAAAATGCACTGACATTTATCTCACTGTCATTTGTTTCAGGATTAGTGGATAATAAAAGGTTTTCCCAAAGCACCACGACTAATCTTCAGACTTTAAGTAAGATTTTGGTAAGACTGTCAACACGGCAGGCGACACGAGACGCCATTTCACCACCAAGGTCCACCTTCATGTGGCGAAGCCATGTGGAAAGATTTGAATGTGAGTGTTTGTCAACTTCCTCCTCCACAGCAAGGATAAACACACTAGCCACATTTCCCTTGGCCCGGCTGTTCTACAGAAGCCATTTAGGACGCTCCTTTAGAAGCCAGCCAACCGCGATGGTGCTGCCGCTGCCAGAGGTCCAGGGAGAGAAGCGCCTCAGATAATTAAGATCCCCACAGTTCCGCATATGCATGTGCTCTGGAACAAGGGATTGCTAACTTAACCAGTGGAATTCTGAAAGTCATTTCAGTGCATTCCAATTGAAAAGGCACAATCTGGGGCGTGCATGAATTTAGCCCAAATTAAAAATGTTTCCAGAATTATGTCATGAGGGCGGGCAGTAGGTAAGCATGCTTTTGGTTATCTGCCATCTCCCTTGCTTTATTGATGGTAATGCTAAATCCACACCATTTTTACAATCCAGTCATTTTTCGAGTGGCTATTACTGAGGGGAGATGAAAAGACTCAGGCGAACAGAGCAGGATTTGGCCTGCCGAACGCAAATCGATACTCTGGGAGTAAATCTGGCTCGAGAGGGGGGGGGGGGGGGGGGAATAAATCAAAGGGAATAAATCAAGCTCAGAAAAACTCAAAGTTATTTTGCACTGCCGTCCTAAGCCAGCTCTGGATATTTTCTTGGGGGGATCATCTGCTTGATCTATCAGGGTTGTTTTCCTCTCATGCTTGACTAGAGGAGGGGGAGGGTGGGGTGGGGGGTGGGGTGAGGGTGGGGTGGGGGGGGGGGGGGGCAGGAGCCAAGAGAGACAGCAAGACAACGCATACCGGAATCCCAGCCGAGTGAGCTCCCGACTCCCTAGTCTGGTGAGTGCCTTCTTGGCCGTGTCCTCCAGGTTGTTGGAGCCCTCGTCGTTGACCACCATGGCGAGGATCATGCCGTCCTCCATGGCGGCCACGTGCTGAGCCAGGCGGCGGCTCTCGTCTTTGCTCCGGTACGTGTCAAACCTGCCGAGGCACCCCAGACAAATAAATCATCAACCGCTGTCAAAACAAAGTCGAAATTTAAAGACGGTCACATCAAAGATGCCAATGACTCATTCAGTGAGAACATCCACATCTTGTAATCTCATACAAAGAAATGGAAACAAGCGTACAATCAAGATTAATGACGTGCAGGGTATCCAGTTTCAAAGCACATCAAACGTTCTCATGAATGGGGATAACAATGTTCTTTGACCTCATCTTCAATCTGTGTTTGTCCACACCACAGACAACCTGTCACCAGATGCAACACTGGAGACTTCTCACTATGGGACTCAGATAAACAAGGTTTCTCCGCCTCTGACTGTACCCACCTGTCATTGTGCAGCACCTGGCCAGTGCTTGGGTCGATGACGTGGACGATGATACCTCTGTTTCCCCAGCCCTTTTCAAAGTGGTAGCTGTTCTCATTGGCCTCGCCGGGGTGCAGCGTCTTGTTCAGAAACGTCCACGACAGCTTCTTAGCGCCGTGGACCTCCAACGTACCCCCTGTGCCAACGCCTACATACTTTCGCCCAAAGTAGCTGTGCCCGATGTCAGTGTCGTCGGACCTGTTCAACATCAGAGAGAGAGAGAGAGGCCAGCGTTATGACTTGATGAATTCTGAAGGACTGTTGCTCACCATCTGGCATGCCTAATTAAAGTCAGTGTTTGTTTTACCTCCCGAAGAGGGATATGGTAAGGCTGCCTTTATATGGGCAGTCTGGGCTCCCGATGTGAAGCTCTCCCTTGTTCCCAATGAGAATGTGTTTGGCCCGCAGGACGACGGGTCGATTGGTGTCGGCAATTACAAGCTTTCCTGCAGAAAAAGAATGCTCCCATGACACAGCAGTCTCAGGGTTCCTGTTTTTCATGCAAACAGCATCTCAGACTCTTCCTTTTATGGGGCCCGAGCAAGCTGCTCTTTTTACGAGAGCTGTGCTTCACGGCGGGGAAATCCTCCTGACACGAGTTAGATGAGCCTGAGGTGATCTCGGATGAGTGATCGCCACTTTGATTTAAGAGAGCGTTTCGTGGCCCTACCACGTGCTGGGCAAGACAAAGCCGAGTGCTAATATGAGGAGATAAATCCTTATGGCAGTTTAGCAGTAAAGAGACAGCAAAAGAGGCTGCATACCCCCATTGAGGATCTCTATGGAGTGGACGGTGCATGAGCTGGTGAGGAGGACTTTGCGGCCGTAACCGATGGTGACACGGTGGGCCTCGCTATGGCCGGGGGTCCACGGCTGCAGGCCCGGCTCTTTGTCAGGACACACTGGAAGAGAAATGACAACATTAATGTGCTTAACCACAGCCCAGCTTCTGCCAGGCCACAGCTTTAAAACAGGCTCCGCTAGATGAAGGAAAACATCTCTACCAAGCAGGCTTGAAGAAACTCATTTGTTCACGGTTTGTTAGCTAGTTTTGCTGGGAGTGAGTGATGGTGCAAAGGAGTTCACACCCAGGGACATGTGCTGCTGTGAATCAAGACAATCTGGTTTATTTTCTCAGCGTGATAATGAACTGAGCAGCTGAGTTTCCATCCAACTTTTGACTGCAAATTGTGACATTCGAAAAGGGAATCCTGGGATATGCTCATATGTGCACAAAATCGAAAGTCGAAAAATAAATGAATTCACAAGAGGGGGGTGGATTAACTCCTGATTCGCATAGGGTGTAGTAAGGAAATGGGTTTATTCGCATTTGTTGAGAATTTATTATATGTTTCCGTTAAAGTTGCCCTGGCAACCTCAACTTTAGAACCCACAGCTGTTTACAACTCCTCCCTTGATTAAGAAAGTGTCCATTTTGAATTCCCAACACAGTGGATGGAAATGTGCACACACACACACTGGCATTTCTTTAAGCCCAATGTTCATAAATGCGCTTAGAATATGCAAATGAATTGGATGGAAACCCAGCTTATGTCTTCCCTTTTACATCCATCAACTTGTCAACCTTTACACACACGCACACACACACACACACACACACACACACACACACACACACACAGACTCACACACACGCGCGCACACACACACACACACACACACACACACACAGACTCACACATGTGTTGCAAGCACATAACTTATGTGCCAAGTGCCTAGTGCATTTTGAGTCAGCGGTTAATATTCCCACGAAAAACAACAGCAAGCATTGCACTGAATTGACACTGAGCCTGCGTCTCTATTCTTCTGCACTGTTTAGTTGTATTAAACAGACTGAACTCTGACACAGGGAACCCAAGAGTACAAAGGCTCTTTCTGACTGTTCCCCATGCTGCAGCCGCAAAACAATCACAAACACCTCTGGAGACAATCACATGTCGTAAACAAACAAAAAGCAATGTCACACAAACAGTTACAACTCAGTGTTTATTTTCATGCTCATTTTGTAAATATTCAAAGCCTCCATGCTTGGACTGACTTCTTAGAGAGAGATTACAGCAGTAAATAGTGAAACTTTCGAAACGTTGCATTGTTTGAACAATCAATACATGGTGGGGCTCATATCTTTACATTCCCAGGGGGGGGCATTTCAAAATGCAAACGAGAACACCAGCACCATACAATGCCTAAAACTGATTGGATTCAGTGAGCACAGGCATTCCTCCATGCAAACCATTGTGCAATCCTATTAAACGCATGCCATCATTGTGCAACCCTATTAAAACCATGCCATCATTCGTTTGGTTGCTTTGCAGCGTTGGCGACTACAGAAAGAGCAGAAGCTAAGGGGAGCAGCAAACAATAACACCACACCACCACAACACCTTGTGAGCCGATATTGATTCTTGCTTTAAGGTTCAGAGGCCCGACGCTGAAGCTTCTTGGAGACAGCGGGCCCAGTCATGTTTACAATTAGAGTAAAGCAACAAAATGTTCTGAGTGACTTCTGTTTCTAATTACAATAAAAAAAATGGGGTGACACAAAGCAAAGACAAAAGCAAAATAAAGGACTATATTTATATGCGGCCATTAAAGAGGAGGAGGCAGTGTGCCACAGCTAAGTGTGGAGTCCGTGCTTTGAGGTCAGCTCCTCCACGCTGGGGTAGAATGGAAATGGAGTTGGAACGAGAGGAGGCCCCCGGCGCTGGAGGAGAGCCAAGGCTGCTGGGCTAAAGTCAACAGGGAGCCTCTGACTGCTTTTCCCATACGTGGCAGCACGGCAGCACGGCAGCACAGCAACACAGCAGAGCCACTGTGCAGTGACACGTAACCACCAGCAGACACACGAGCGGAGGCTGAGGCTGAGGCTGAGGCGGAGGCGGAGGCTGAGGCGGAGGCGGAGGCTGATTCACAGCACTTAATCAGTAGCACCCCCCCCCCCCCCCCTTTACCTCGCTGCACAACAAACCATCTATTAGGCGTCTGAAGTGCATTCATGTGGAGTGCTGCGCGCGCCTCCTCTGTTTTGCCGGATCCTAAATGGAGGGGACAGATGTTCTAAGGACATTTGAGGACATATAGAATAGAACACTCAGAGCTGCATGACTCATTAGATCTGTTAGGGCCTTCACCCTCCAGAGAAATGTCCGTCGGTAGATGTCTTACACATTCCAATACGAACGGCAGAATATTACACCAGGACCTTGTGGAACCCTGTCACTCTTTGCCAAAACACACCCTCTGACTCCTGGATCAGAGGCACTGGTGAGGCCGGATGTGGGTCCATAGGCAGCAGCTAGCCAGGTGTCTTCCCATTCTAAAGAGCTCAGGGCAGGCGTAGGAAACAGTCAAAGTGCCATATGAACCCAACTGCTGTGACACATGCAAGCACACATTGCCAGCGTTTTCCTTTAGTCACAGGCAGGCAGCCGCTAATTCATATTAGCACTGATCTAATTAGCAATGTCCTGCACCCCCCCCCCCCCTCTCCCCGTGGCTTACCAGCATGAATGATGGGCAGGGTGGCAAGCAGGAGAGCGACACAGCTCTTCATCGTCATCTGAAAGGTCTGGTCAGAACCGGCAGCTTCTCAAGGCACCTGAAATGAAATAAAGCGTTTGTGTTGTGAGCGAGGAGTGGAGCCAGGGACTTCAAGGAGGCGGCAGTGGCACTGTTTGCTTCGGGGAAAAAAAGACTGCTGTAGTAAAAACATTCAGAAAAATGTTCTCTCTCTCAGGGGAAAGGCAGAAATTTGTGAGGGTTGGAGATATAAAAATATCAGGAGGCTACTTTGCCTATATCTGTGTTAACCTTTAAGGGCTCCCAGAAAAAGGAAAAGGGGAAAAAAACCAGTTGGCCAATAAAAGCAGCCTTGTTTTCAGTAACTACTTGCTTGAGTCACTTTCTTGACATCTTGACATTTGAATGCAACCAGTGCAAGTGTGTATCTCTGTGAAACTGTGTGCAGAATCCCTCGAGGTACACCACATCCAAGTGTATCCAGGGGCTGTGTGCATGCACTAACATGATTAAAACCACCTCCTAGGCCTGCTCTTATCCGTCTTACCCAGGTGGCAATTACGGAACAGGTGTGAAATGTTCTGCATGACTCTTCTCCCTACCACAGCCTGCCCCCGTAACACAGCTGAACCACCGACTCATGAATTATGCATTTATTTACACCGTGAAACAGCTCATAATGGGGCAGCATGTCATCCGCTGCAAGAACTATTTGTGCATGGCTGTTAAAACCAAAGATGAAGGCCCATAGGTAGTAAATCAGATTTCCTCGTAGAAAAACAGAGAAGGGAAGAAAAAAGAGAGAAAGAAAGCACAGACAACAGGTGGGGCAGGGAATGTGTTTTATTATTATGGAGATTTCATGCTGCACAGATGTGACGGAGTCCCCCTGGTCGTACACCAAGGACCAGCTGTTTCTTCAGGGGGAACACACTACCTTCTTCTCAGGGGAGAGATATCTTCTGTAGATTCCCCCTCTGATCCCTCTCTCTCTCTCTCTCTCTCTGTTTCTCTCTTTCTCTCTGTTTCTCTCTGTTTCTCTCTCCCCCACCTGGACCTTACACTACAGGGTATTCACTTCAGTCCTACAAAGACAAAGAGAGAATTATTAGAGACATCCACACACACACAGTACCTCTGTGCATTCCCATGGCTCGGGAAAATGACCGCCTGGTAAATCACACTGCCGCTGAATAAGAAGAACGCTTGATGTGGCACTGCGTGTCTGCCCAGACCGGGAGCTGGGGGTTTTTGATATGTGACCCACAAGGGAATTGCTCCGTGTTGTTTTGATGTGAGGCGCCAATATGGCCTAACGCAAAGCGTGTGCATGAAGACTCGTGGGGGCAACGTTGTCCTCCATGGAGATAAATGAATGAATGAATAAATCAGATAAATACATAAACCAACCCGTCTCGCCTCACCTTGCCTATGCCCCTGTCCATATTGGCAATATGGGATTGTCATTACTGTTTGCCACATCTGGTGAATTGAACATATATTCTGCCAAACGATGATGATGATGGTGATGATGATGATGATAGTCTCTCTGACAGCAGACCAAAGGCGGCTGCTGATAGCAGAATGCATCTTACACTGAAGGGGCAGAAGCAGCATCTGAAAGGTGCTGTTCAAAGGCCCCCCACTGTTTTATGCGCACATCAAAGCTGAGCAGCAGTTGGGTCTGACTGAAGGCCAATGAATTATTAAAAAGAGAAATTTGTTCTTTGCTTGTTTGCAGTTTAAAGTCTTCCCTGTGTTCTTCGGTCATGCGCCGTCCGTGCGGTCCGCGCCCCCAGTCAGCATGTGGAGCACTCACATGGCTCGCCCAGAGACACAGACATGTTTGCTCAGTCACGCAGGGCCCAGCCACACCACTCTTATTATAGACGGAGCGCGGCGAGCTCTCCCCTGAGTCTGAGAACTGCCCAGTCACAGCGCTCAGCGGAATTCCTGAGCCCTCGCCGATAGAAGCCGTCCAAAAGCATTACATCATCCTTCCTGTGGGGGGGGGGGGGCTTTGGGAAAGGCGGCAAGATAAAAGCGTCTGGCCCCATGGCCTCAGCATGGACGTATCTCAGAAGTGGAGCGGAAGGCCGCTGATGCTGACCTGTGTGTCGGGCGGAGAGCTCTCACCATCTGCCCACCAAATGCCCCCCTTCATGCCAGCCCTCGCCCTATCGCCACGGAAGGCAGCCGTGTCAGGGGTGAATCAAACAAGAAGTTTCTCACGTGAAACGGCTTCCCATGAGACCACATGAGACCACATGAGACCCCATGAGTCATCCAAACAAGCGGGGGTGCCAGAGCTCGAGCAGTGGGAGCATTTCTTTTGCAAGGCTTTTTTTGTGTTATTCCATTTAAAGCTTTCATATAAACCCACTGCAAAAATCAGTGTCGCACACATATTTCAACACAGTCCATTTTACAGGAGCTCTCTAGTATGTTCCGAGCTAGCAGTTATGAGAAACTTTACAAGCGCAGCAGGGCAGTGAAAGCTGCGTAACGCTGTGTGAAAACACTCCCGTCTCTGGAGGAACATTAAACAGAATCGAATGTCTGAAAGAGAGTTCCACTCTTGCTTCCTCTCTGTGATGTCACACTGCACATCATCTGACCTCCACTTGACTACGGTAACTGGAGCCGCCAGCTTTCCAAGGACAGCCTCCTATATATATATATATGTGGCCTTTAATCTAAAAATGAGAGCAGGCCTTCTGCGCTGTGTAATTATCAGCGCCTGTAAAAAGCATGAATTAGGAAAACAGACCGCACCAAGAGTTGCCTTCATCGCAGCTCCACTCACAGAAGCAGACGAGCATGTGAACGGCGCCCCTTGTGAGGTAAACAGACGAAAAAGGAGCAACACGCAAAATACACGCCCGGGCTTCAGAAGCAAATTTTCTGCTGACGTGACACACGCCAAATATAAGCCTGTAAGCGTTTCCATATGGCCTGCAATAACACTGAGCGCTGAGGACTTCCACACCAGACAGACCTCCACTCTGCCTGCTCTCCGTTTAAAGTCAAGTGACCTCTGAAGAACCCAAGCGGGATCCTGTTTTCTGAGGGGGTCTTCGAAAAGATGTCCACTTGAGCAACTGTCCACCGTTAATTCTTTTTTTTTTTTGGTGTGGGAGATTGTTTGGCTCGATAGCCCGACTTGGATTACTTGCAGCGGGGAATGAGAAGCTCTCAGACGACCTGGTGTTGAAACAGCTATTTTTAAGGCTCCTCCAGACTGTCTAATCCTGCTTTAGCATCCGCCGGCCTGCTGACAGAGGAGAAGGTCTCCTTTGCTAACTTAGCACATCACCCCGGTGGGCACCGCCTCACACCTGGGGCAGAGCTATAAGTGCATTTAAAACACATGCTGAATGGGTCCAAAAATAGAAAGATGCGCATGCACTTCAGTATTCGATGCACTTGAAGGAATGAAGGCACCACTGAAATGAACCGAGCCTATCGAAATATAAAGATGAAACACTTAATGGAGTAATCACTGTCTGCTCTGCAATTCATGTAATTGCCAGCTCAATACTCATTTTCAGCCACATGCGCACGTGTGTGTGTGTGTTTGTGTGTGTGTGTGTGTGTGTGTGTGTGTGTGTGTATGCGTGTGTGTGTGTGTGTGTGTGTGTGTGTCTGTCTGTCTGTGAGTGTGTC
>NC_045157.1:30268351-30270851 GCF_900700415.2 Clupea harengus
TTAGCGGAGAGGCCCTGAAACAGGCTCAGCGACGTGTCTAAAAGCAGACGCGCTCAGGAGAACTTGCTCAACATGTGCTGAAAGTTCCCTTCCCAGGGGCGTGCTTAGCATTGATGTAACTCGTCAAACGTGGCGCAGTCAGGGCTTGGGAAAGCCAGCGCGAGCACGAGCGCGAGTCCGGTGGGGACTAACTGTCTGGGACACCAAGCATTGGTGCCCTCCTTCCTCTCCCCTGTCTCTCTGCCACGTGTCTTGAAGAATTTAAAGAATGCTCTGTACACTCCGCTCTGGGGAGACAGTCATGGAAATAGAAGAGAAATAGCTGCAATCAAAGACTTCCTCGAACACACTTTGCCCAGACTGAGTGCAATCAAATTAAGGAAGAACAAGACTCCCAGCCATTGTGCAATCATAACTGCCCTCTGACTGAAATGTAATGGGTGAGTTCAAAAGTGATCAAAAATGACTTTTTCTGTATTTTCAGACAGTACACAGCTGTGTAAATACCACAACAGTAGAAGAGGGACATACCATTTGATACCTCCTACCTCTTGATCTAATGGTAAATAAAAAGGTCAAATTCTGCACGAACATCAGGATAAAGCTTGCATGCAAAAAAAAAAAAATCAGTATGACAACCAGACAAATAAATAAACAAATGATCTGATAAATTACTCCTGACAATCAGGCATGCAGAACCTACGCATGGCACTGATAACTTTCCTGGAGAGCTGTGTGATTTTAATAGGTTCACCTAATTTCCATGTGCCATGCATCTTCGGGGCCCCTTCCAAACTGTCTCCCATTTGCAAGTCCAATGTGCAGCATTAAACGGTTGGTTAGCTCGCTGTCCTGATGTGCGCTGAAGATGGAAATTCCTCTCTTTCTCATTAATCTCGTTCGGATCTTCCTGTCTGACAGGTTTGTTGATCTTTAAACCTGTAATATGGCTCTGAGACTGAGTACGTTTCATACATAATGCATGGACCAACGACGCACGCCTACCTGGATGTGCCGCAGTGATGATGGGGTCTCTGCAAAAGACGCACAATTCCGCTAGTTTACTTTGGAAGAAATAAGTTACCCACTGGTCGGTGGAATTCCGACACTTCTGCACACTCAAGCTGAATCTGCTATGAAATATAGTTGTGGTGAAGGTGCAAATGCTACAGTGATGACTATCAGACTGGATTTGTGATGTTCAACAAGAGGACTTATTTCTAGCGATATCACATAATACGGCACCACCTTATATCTCCTCTCAGCTGGGGATTCAACTCAGGTGCTACAGTGTCAAGCGAAAGCCGATTAATCCGGTTGTCACGCCTTCCGTTTCCCTGGAAAGAACATCCTGCCCAGCAACCAACCGTGGGGTCCATGATAGCTGCAGAAGATATGTAAGACCGTGGCAGAGGAGAAGCTGAGGTCTGCAATTTCATTGAAGTCCTTCAGATGCTTTGCCCGAGGGCCTGTGGAAATCTCATCTATCTCACCTTGAGATGTATCAATGTGAATGTGTCCCCGAGCAGCATGATACCACACACACACACACACACACACACACACACACACACACACACACACACACACCTACACACACACATACACACACATACCTACACACACACACACACACACACACACACACACACACACACACACACACACACACACACACACACACACACACACACACACACCTACACACACACACACACACACACACACACACACAATGCGTTCCTCCCACAGGATCCAGCCGGAACCCTCTGTTCTTCTCCTCAAGACATGAACCCATCCAATCAAACTATGGAAATGAAACACTATGAGGATGGGGAAAGAGAAAAAATTCAGATGGGAAGTGAGAGCTGGATATTGAGTGTGGTAAGAGAAGACTGAGGGGGAAACGGCAGAGAGGACTTCAAAACCTCAACATTTTTCATATTTGCACACACACACATGCACACTCGCGCACGTGCACACACACATACAAATCAGCCTGCATTCGTCATTCCTTTGAATGTTCTGACTTGCTCCCTGATTACAGCAGCTTTTCATTGAAATGGGTGGGTGGGTCAGTGTCTCAGAAGATAAATCATCCACAAAGCAAGGAGACGGGCTTATTATTTATTTTAAGTGTTGCTGTTTTCAAAGCCCAGTGCTCCAAAAGGCTCCCGACGTTCACCAGAATCAAAGCGGCCGTAGCTCCTCGGCAGCCCACCGCTGCAAGAGGAACAGATGTCGGAAAGTTAAAAGATAAAAAACGTAAGAACTGCCCTGAGGCCTTATTTGCCAGCACTGTGGAGAAATGGAGGCGGGAGTGATGGCTCTGTGGGTTAGGGCTAACCCAAGCGTACCCCAGGCCTTGATCAGCCCAGCATGTTTCCTCCACATAGCATGAGGCTAGCTGCGCAGTCCTGAAAAGCAGATGACTTCATTTCAGCATCAGAACCTCACCAAGTGGCCATCTTGTCAGACTTAACATTTTATTGGTATGTTC
>NC_045157.1:30273351-30340851 GCF_900700415.2 Clupea harengus
ATTTATTTTAGACAGGGTTATCTGTGTCCTTTCCCCGCTGAAAACAACCTCGCAATACAAGATCGTAATTACTTATTTTGCCCATTCGTTGCCCCTGTTATTATGTGAAAAGGGATGGAAGACCATTTTTGTTTAAGTGGAATGCAAGAGTGGTTGTGGAGAGAAAGAAATGACGGACCCGGAGTTTTCTTGCCCTGACAGGAATGTTTTTTTTTGCATTTCTACATTACATTTACAAAAGATCTGCACAGAAACTCTGCCAATGGTCTTTTCATTCGCGTCGAGACGCAGAAATCAGAACGGTATACCGAAAACACATGGAGCAACGGCACACGGCACCGCCGGAAAATCTCAGAATGCATTTCCAATTTGGTGCAGTCCCCATAAAGGGTGACTTTAAAATAGTGTCATGTGGTGAGAGATGATGAGCCAGGGGCCATTTGAATTGTGAGCCCAATGCTGGGGTCTTATCATGGGGAGAGAGAAACTCTTTCTGGCTTCTCTGCGTTGGTCATTCAAATTCTTCTCACATGAGGGGCGCAATATTCCACTGATGTATGTAACAACTCCCTATATAGTTAGTGGGACACCTCCATCTGACCGGGTCTATATGGACCGCCAATAGTACTGTGGTAGGTGGGGGGATACAGTATATACAGTATATACAATATATATAGAGGCAGAAAGAAAGAGGGAGAGAGAGACAGAAAGAGAGTATGGAGCCTGCTGTCCAAGACAGTGAGTTGAGGGAACTGCCAAGCATGCCACCAGGCAACAGCTTTTTTATGGAGATTTAGAAGTTGCTCTGCACAAGGGCAGAAGTGCTCCTTTCAAACGGAATACATGATTCATTGGCAGGGCCCTCAGCGTCTCCCTTCCTTTTTTCATTTAAAAGATCCAATACCTCACTTCAATTTCATTTATACAGCATATATGATGCCCCCATGCTCAGAATGCAAACTACAAGAACACAACACATATATTCTAGTTTGTGATGTGTGTGTGTGTGTGTGTGTGTGTGTGTGTGTGTGTGAGAGAGAGTGAGTGAGAGAGAGAGAGAAAGAAAGAGAGAGAAAGAGAGAAAGAGAGAGAGAGAGAGAGAACGTTCCTCTGTTTAATATTCGCAACATTCAAGGCCATGTGCCTCCTAATTGAATTTGAAAGGATCTGCGTTCTGAGTTTTAAAAGTGCTGTGCACATGAACACAACTGTTGTGTTTGCAGTACTCTGTCTTCAAACACCATATTTCACATTTCAAACGGCTCAGTGTAAACTAGGTCACAGAGATGCACCGACCCAAAGCAGGTGGTCTGCCCCAGACTGGACTTCCATAATTACAGCTTGGAGTCCAAATGAAGAGTCTGGGTGTTGACTTGAAAAGATGGAAAAGATGAGTAGAGAGCAGGGCTCCAAATGATGCACCAGTGAGGGCTCACATGACATAACTGACAAATCTGGGCGTCTACGAGAGCCGTCTGCTATATTTATGCATTCACTTCCTACTCATACACATATTTGGGTGTGTGTGGTAAGAGCACAACACAGATCAAACTGTTGGCAATGAACACTTTGTCATCACGCTACACCCTGCCATACATAATGATGTCGAAACAGTGACGAGCAGCACAAAAATGTGTTTCTATCGCTGCATTGTTGGCATTTTTTGCAGGCGATGTCTAATTTAAGTGACGTGTCAGTGCTTGCCGCCAGGACTCTCAGGTTATCCCGTTTCAGTGTACCGAATCTCGATTTAAAAAAAAAATTTAAAAACATATTACGTAATCCTATCTCAGGGTAAGCTTTGCTGCAAGACAAGTCGAAACTCAACTCCTTTGCTTTTAAAAATGCATTAAAAAAGTCAAATAAATACCAGGTGTATTTTCAACTAACTGTTTAAAAATGTCACAACATTCAGTGGCCCGTGGTAGCAGATTCCATTGAGTACATTTACATTTGCTACTGAGAGCGCTTGAAATGTCTGGGTTGTGTGCACAGTAATGATTGGAAATATTCGCTGCCGTCGACTAAAAACAATCACAAGACAGAAGATGGACAACCCTGGCTAATCCTGGCACGAACAAGAAGGATCCATTCTGTGTGTAAGAGAACTGAACAATGATCCACCTTTGTCGATAACAGTTTGGCTGCTCCACAGTGACCGACTGAAACCAAAGCCAGAGAACTGAGCTGCTAGGCCAAACAAAAGTCTGTGTCCTTTATCTGTTATCGTCTGCCCCCAGACAATGAAGTCTGTGTCTGTTGCCTGTAGTGCCATGTTCTTTGGAACATGACTGTGTGTTTTCTTGCTCTCCTTACACTTTCTAAGCAACGATAAGCACGGTTGCCTGAACATCACAATTGATAAATATTTATGCTCTGATTCAGCAAACAAATTACTGGGGAGAAGATGAAGAATCGATTTGATTTGACTGAAACAAATAATCACATTTGTCCCTGCCACTCGGAGCCTCTTTTCTCAATACGGGGTGGCCGTATATCATTGGCAACGAACGGGAGGGGTGATGGAGTTCAACAGTTATCCTCCTACCAACACTGCCACCGCCCAGAGCCGCTCACAGCTCCATGTTTTGCACGCCGCCAAGATTGGCTCAGACAGTATTGTGGATCTTGGATCTTCATTATACTTTCATGAAGAATCGATCGGATAGCTTCCGCTCCTGGTATGACCTCCACGGGTTTTTGCGCGGCTCTTGCTTTACACCACAAGATGTTTTTGTGTTTGTTACAGTTTGACGTGTCTGTGCCGTTTGGCCCAAAAGCGCGCCCTTTCTCCCATCTCATCTTGTTCCACCCCAGTCCCATCCCTTCCCTTCCCTTTCCTTCCATCGCCACCCTCCCCCAGGGGGCCTCCAGAGGTGGGGACTGGCAGTTACACCCACTGCTCCAGTGGCCCTGGCACACCCACTCCGCCGAGCTTTCCCACGCAGACACAACGCATTCTCCAGAACCAGACGCAGACAAAAGCCAGAAACCTCCTACAAAGCTCTCGCGCTAAACTCAAGAGAAAAGGACTCCTCAGAATGAGGACTCCCACGGGCTGGCCAGACAGATTCCTTGAGGATTAGCTTATTAAGGGTCTCTTTATATGGTGAAGCAATGTGCTGGGTGATGGCATAGTTAGTGAGAAAACGAACCGCAAGTGGGCCAGGCATTCTATTCTTCTTCTTTTTGCCTTTCCATATGTCGGAATCATATTTGTGTTCTTGGGTGCTATGATACAATTCTCAGCTCAAGAGTTTATTGTAGGTCATAGATTTTCTGACAATAATAAACTTCTGTGCAGAAATGACAATATCAGCTGTTTACGAAAGCAATGTGGCTTCACCAGTGTGGTTCTGTGAGATGTAGGAAGGAGCAAAGGGTGGGAATTTAAAAATACACCTGTGTACAGTTCTTTGACTGTTGACTCACACCTTAAAATAACCGCAAAATAACAGGAAACCTGAAGTGCAAAAAAGCAGGTGGGATCGCCACAATTTGATACACCACATTCAGCACTTGCATTCAGCATTGATATCGGTCCGTTATGTGCCATCTTAATGCGGTCTGTCTGGCCATCTCAGGCTGTGGCCCCTGGAAGGGAAGCCACTGACAGGGTATTCTGGACCCTGTGGACTGACAGGGCCGAATTAGATTCCCCAGGTCCAGGATAACATTGGTGCTCATTGCCAAAGAACACATTCCCCTCAGCTCATCACAAAAGGAGCTGTGTTGACCAATGAGCAGCTCAACTTCACAGCCGAGAGCAGCGGGCAGCATGCTGACAAACCACCCTGTGGTCAGACAAGTGGGAAACAGGACAAAACCACAAGTGCTGCGATTAAAATGTATAATTTTATGTCTTTTTGTCTGGGCCACAGACAGCAGCCATTGAAAACCGTCCATGACCTGGCCTGCGGTCCCACAGAAAAAATACTTAAAGTGCTAGACAGCATTTTGTGGGAGGAACAAACAGCATTTGACCCTGTTCTTGCAGGCATGACTTTTCTCCAAACTGAAAATGCCCAATCCCCCCCATCCCCCATTGGACTGGCCATATGGAGACCACAACTGACCACCGGCACAAAGCAGGCAGAGAGAAAGTTCAGCCTGTATGTCTGTTCTGACGGGGGGTGTGAGGGGCGGCGGATGTCAGCCTGTATGTCTGTTCTGACGGGGGGTTTGAGGGGTGGCGGATGTCAGTATGGCCTGGAGGGTTGCCAGTGTGGATGGAGGGTTGCGGTATGGGGCACTGAACAAAAGAGCCTGAGAGGAACTGTAGTGGTGTTCTCTCTCCTGCTCGTGTTTAACTCAGATTACATAGCAGAGTGAATGTGCGTCAGTCATTGTTCTAAGTGTGCTGCGCTGTTGTTGCTGCACCTGTAGACGCCTAATTACAGGGCTGAGATGGAGTGGCACACACACACGCAGCACACACACACGCAGCACACACACCTGAGGTGGCACACACACGCAGCACACACCTGAGGTGGCACACACACACGCAGCACAGTGGGACGAGCTTTTCTTCCGCGCTGATGGCGAGGAGATGGAGGCGGCAGTCATTTTCACATAATTAGCGCAGCAGGCTCCAATCCAGCAGCGTTTTATGAGACCATCGCAACTCAATGTCGGAAAGGTTTTTGACTTTGCCACTTTGAAAGGCCAGTTCATTTGAAGTGAAGTTCAAACCTCGTTTGGATATCATGAAAGTCAAATGTACACAATTACCGACCTACAGAACTACAGCTTTGGAGAGGCAACAAGGAGATGGAAAAAATGAAATAAGAAAAGAGAGTGCAAGACTGTGCTCACACTGATACCATTGGCAACTCAAGGAATGCAGCATTTTTGGCAGACGAATATAATTAGCAAATCCTAGAAACTGCACAATGTGCCTATGATGAGCTTGCATCTCAAACCCAGCAAACCCAGTTGTTGTATTTCACCTTGGGAGGACTTCAAAGATGCTCTACATTTCACATCTAATCTGAACTTGAGCAACTCAACAAGAATGTGGACTGTGGTCCCCTGGCAACAGACAATGACCTTAAAATGTCTTTGACTCCAAAAGCAGAAGGTGAAAATCGAGAACAGTATGAACTTTTCCCCTTGTAAGTAACCCCATAAATACATTCTCCGTGCAATTTACAAATACTTCCATGGCCCTGGGACTGCATTGTTGGCCGAAGCACAAGCGAATACTTACATGCAGATGTCATAAAAAATTGTGTTAAATGAACAAATCAAATAGTTTCAGCTCCAGTTCCGCAGCAGATGAAACCAGAGCCAAGGAGGCGCCGGAGAATTCTTAACACTGGATGTGGAAAATAGACGTCCATCCAAAACTGGGACAAAACTGACAGTGCATCTGAATGGACTCTCCCTTCTCTCTCTCTCTCTCTCTCTCTCTCTCTCTCTCTCTCTCTCTCTCTCTCTCTCCCTCTCTCTCTCCCTCTATCTCTCCCTCCGAGACAAGCCCCACACTCTCTCAGCTGTTGCTCACCAACACTACTGCCGACCTGCTGCTCACTCTCAAAGAGGCTCTGTGGCCTTGGCCACGAGAGCTAAAGCCCCATTCACTGCCTGCCCTAACCCACATTCCACATGGGACAGCACCACGTGAGCGCTGTATCGCCAGCAAGGACAGGGGGAATACACACTCTGGAGGCAGGACCTGTGAAACTATGAAACAGCGTCATTATTCACAAATACTTAAATGTAACCTACCCTGCCATGTGGAGCGACAAAAAGAGTTGGTCAGTTGGCCTGCACCAGGCAGTAGTGATGGAGGAGTTCCAAGTGTCCTCAGAGGTCAGAGGTCACCCGGGTCATTGGGTGTCTTTTTGTGTTCAGCACACAGACAGACAACACTGTCTTGAGCTGATTAACAGTGAGATACTACTTGGCATGGGGCCAGCTTGGCTTTGCCAAAAGTGGAGGTAATTGCACCCATCACCTACCTTTCTCCACTTTCATGAGGGAGAGGGTGAGAGAGAGAGAGAGTGTGTGTGTGTGTGTGTGTGTGTGAGAGAGAGAGAGAGAGAGAGAGAGAGAGAGTGTGTGTGTGTGTGTGTGTGTGAGAGAGAGAGAGAGAGTGTGTGTGTGTGAGAGAGAGAGAGAGAGAGAGAGAGAGAGAGAGAGAGTGTGTGTCTGTGTGTGAGAGAGAGACATCAGGAAGCAGTCAAGCAAAGGGCTCCAGGCCAGAAGCATTGGGTTTATAAGCAGGACTATGACTCAAACAAGACTCTGAACAAGCTCTGAATTTGTTAAGAAAACGGGGAGCCTAAAATATATTCCTAGGCAATAGGCATAGACTCCATACAGAAAATGGAGCCTGGGAGACGAGAGATTTCTTTAGCATTCAGTGTAGGGTTTCAGTCATGAGGAGATTATTTAAATTAGATTCATCTTCTTGTATCTTGCATTGCATCTTCCATCACAGCAAAGAACCAGTCTGTGTTTTAAAACTGAAAATTTAATTTGGTGTTATAGCTCAATGTATTAAAATAAGGTCAAGAAGACTTGTTTGTGAACCTTCTCCTACATTTGTCGCGACTTAAGAGGTGAAGGATAAAAACTTAAAAACGAGAGAGATAAGGGCAGCAAAAACCTCATTCATACATTTTTAATTTTCCATTAAAATCAACTCAATATGCTAGTGTTCCCTAATCTGCTCTTGACAAAAACAATATGGGCGAGCTTTGTCCTTGCTTTCCATAACCTCTTGTGACCGGCGTCCATCTATTTCAAGACGAGCTGAAAGAGCAGGCTGATCTCCTTGCCGGATAACAATAAATCACAGCCCTGTTCAAAAGTAATGCGCAGAAATGCACAGACAAAGGGAACATATTCAATTCAATCTCCAAAGCTTTGCAAATTGGTGCGGTGTGCCAGGGGACTTGAGGTGACCATCTCACCTTTCTTTCAGAATGAGCTTCTTTTCCCCCCTGAGCTCTTCTAGCTGAGGCTCCAATTAATTCAAGGCTTTTATTTAAATGACTGCTCATTATTGTAATTGCAAAAGTGTTTAGGAGCTTTAAGAAATGGCATAACTTTTGAGTGAAGCATATTCATATATAAGCATAACAATAATATATATGTATAGAGAGACATATATAGACAGAGACATGGGCAAGACTATACATACATATCTGCATCATTTTGTATGGATAAAATTGTATCCACATAATATGCCCCATTGCATCATAAAATGCCTGTGAGTTTTCTTGCCTCTTGCATGGAAAAGTTTTGGCCAGGGAGCTATGCAAACACGTTGTCCTGGATAAAATACTGTGTGTGTCATCGCTGATTCAGAATTCCAACTGGGCTAAAGTCTTACACAATAACTGACAAATATGAGATTACAGCTCATGTGCAGCAGACTTGAGCACTGTCCCAAATTCACAGTTTTCTTCTGGCAATTTGCTGTCTGAAGTACATGTGTTTGAAATCATGCAATCAGTTTTATAGAAGAGACATATGGAGGGAATTGCATTGGCTTACATCAAATCATCAAATAATTTCTCGTTGGCCATCACACTTGCCACATCCTCCTTTAAATGGGCACTTATTTTATTGGCTCATGAATAACCTCTCAGGAACCCTGAGACAGGCATGGAAGTCTTCAACTTCAGCCTTTGTTATTACATGACATTTATGCCCTTCAAGCCTGATACATGAAGGCACTTATTTTGGGGAAGGCAGATGGAATCTTCGGCCACATGAGACCAGTCCTACTCACAGGCTCTGAAGATGACATCATTTTCTTTGCCCACAGTTCAATGCGCCTTGCTCATTTGGCCTATCTGGCAACCCAGTGAGGTATGGTGCTGAAAGCCGAAACAAGACACAAGGCAGGTGGCCATTAGACTCGTCTGTAACAACATCCACGAGGAAAATGTGTCAGTCCTGCGGAATGTGATTAAGAAAGCCAAGCGAATGGCCCGGGGAGGAAGGTTCACACGACTGGTAGCACGCGAGAAGGCCATCAGCGGAGGGGGACGAGGAGGAGGGATTAGCCCGACTCACTGTGGCACCTGCAGACGCAGTGGCATCATGTGCACAGCCACCACGACTCTCATTCATCCTCACACGGAATGCTTTTATTGCTCACCGAGGGGTGTTCAAAATCCAGGAAAACATGACAACAAATAAAAATAAGCCAGCATGCCCACCACCCAAATGATTTTATCAGAGGCTAATGGAAAACAAACAACCGTCTCTGGCAAGAGACAATTATCTTCCAGAGCAGCATGTGTTCTTTAAGTCAAATTATAAAGACACTGACAGACACTTTAAAACTTGTAAATGGCAAATTATTGCCATTACTGGATGATTACAAATTCTCGTATGGCCCATTAAATTCACATAAAGTGTTCCTGGGGTAGAGTTTTTAATGGAGATTGATTTTGCAGATAGATACGGAAACAGATGACAGAAGGTCAGCATTTTATAACAAAAAATGTAATTTGGGTGGCTGATCCATCTTCCAGAACTTTAAAAAGATTAAAATGATAAGCAGATGCTACACAAATTGTTAAAGCAGTTGTTTATCACTTCAGGTTAACCTGTACACGCACTCAGAGGTATGCGTAGAAGTATGTAAGTGGTTATATATCAATTTCCTACTGTAGCTGAAACCGGGTGGACGATCTATTCATTTTCGTTACGTTACATTCATTATGTTGGTGCTACGCATGGTACTTAAATCATCGTGTGCCCTTGAATAAATGATCATAGTCTGGCAGGTTTACTCAAATAGCCCTACATGCAATCACTGACAGTTATTCACATTCATTTTTCACTCATAGTCATTCCATTATTCATAGTCCTGCATAGAAACTGACCCTAAAATCAATGCAACTTTAAGACTTTCAGTCATCCATAAACGTTCATTCCTCGGTTCGCTGACCAGAAGCCAAGGCCCTTCTCCAGGAGAGGACGTTGCCTGATATGTTCCATATTCAGGTGATTTCTGAGATGGAAAACCGGTTTGAAGCTGGACAAGAGGCCTGGCTGTCTAGCCTCTGTTCCTAATAATTAGTCTGTGCCGAATCAGACAGATGGGAAACATCAAACTGATGGACAGTGTGGTCCAAAATAAAGGCCTGTTTAATCTCAGGTCAGTGGCATGAGCTTCACAGGCCAGTGGACTCGGAGCCCGCCTCCCCTCCTCCTTCACTCCTCCTTAATCTCTCCCTGGCAGAAAGCTGACTGATCATTCTTGCCACTGCATGTAGGGTATGCTGGGCTGAAGTTCCACTGATGCTACAAAACATTGTGAAGCATTTTCTAATTAATTACACCCCCCCCCCCCCCCCCCCCCAACCAATTACATTGGGATAAAATTAATTTTCAATCTGTTTGAGTAATTTTTTTAATCCAGAATTCGTTATGCTTTAAACATAAGCACAAGTCAAATTGAATATATACAACCTATAGACACAATTTCAAATATAGTGCGGGACACTCTTGCCCTGACATATTGTAAACCCTGAAATTTCTTTGGACTGTAATCAATCAGTCACTTGTGCTACATGAAAACACCACACTACGGCCAGAGTAAATGTGGGAGCTTCCAAGGATTCTTAAGCAAAAGTATTTCTGATTCTAGTCCAAGGGCTATTGCATAACTGGCAAAGACCTTAGCTCATGTACTATAGACGTATTCAAACTTCATCTACTGGTGCACATAACCCGACAATGACCCGTGTGCAGATGTTTCACTGTTGACAGATCAACGCCTCATCTATTACCTTCTCCATTTTAAATCATTTAAAAGACAGAGAAGGTTGAAGGTTTCAAGACATACTTCCCGATGGCCCTGGATGCTCTCACACTGTTGACAGACACAACGGCAGTTCTAAGCAAAGCAAATCACTGCTAATCATCTCCAGACAAACAGATGCCAGACTGATAAAATGAGTGACATGCGTCTGTGCTTATTTAAACATCTGAGGAAACTTAAAACAGAGGGAGAGGACTGAGGATCAATTACTCGCAGGCTTCTTCAATTTGAGGAGAGTAACCAGCCAAAGCACCAGAACATTGCTACCTTGTGCCGTTAAAGATAAACACTTGACTCATATGGAGTCATCCATTGATCCCTTACATCACATGCTCATGAATTTCTGAACATTTGACAAATAATAAGAAGAATATAACTTCAAAACGGAACTCTGTAAGAAATTTGGCTGATAGTCATGTCAATATCTGGAGCGGAGTGTCTTGTTATGACAGGGACAAGGACAGCCAGCACTGTCTGTTCCCATCTAGTGAGAGGTACTCCAATCAGTTATGACTGTGCCGAGAGAACAATTATACGCCTTGCAATTGACTGCACCAAGCAATGTATGAGACAAGTGCAGTTTTATACAACTATTCGCAATGTAATGTTTGAGACTCTCCTAACTCACAACAAGGGTTCAACCGACCCTCAGCCAAACTACTGCACTGTTTGTTGCAATACAAAAAGCCAACCTAAACATGACCCCAAGGTCAAGAGGTGGCAGCTGAGACGTGAGCCACAACATCCTGCAGGGAAAGTGGTCTACAAACTGAGACACACTCCTTCAGCACAGGATGGCCTCCAGCATGTGTTCTCTGCGGAATGGGCCTAAACTCCAAGAAAATAAAACATACGTAACTCCGAGGGTTGTAACCGTGAGAAGAACATCGGGTCAACCTGACTGTGAGACCTGTTTGTTTTTGTTTGGCTCTGGTTGTGCAATTCTTTGTTTCAAATGGATTCAGGCAGGAGTTTTTCCACGTAGCCTGGTAATCATCGCCAAGCATCTGATCTGAAGCACAAAGACGTCGTGAAATGATCAAATATTTGCCGAGTTGGCTTTTTTTGAAAGAATACTGAAGCTCGTATTCTCAATGGGATTCTGCTGCTTGATTGTTTACTATGTTCAGACGCGCCATGGAATCTTTTTTTTTAAAAGGAGCACGACTGGAAAAACAAAAACACAAAGCTGAAACTCACATGGCCAATACTTGAAAAGCCAGTGCCATTTCATGTTCTATAAATTACACAACAACAGCAACTCTCTTTTCTCAGCTCTGTTCGCCGTCTCCATCATAAATTATTCAGCCTCACAATGCTGTGTCGATGCACAAACACCGGCACAAACACCAAGACACACTCGGCGTGAACAACACAGCCCGTTTGGTACTTGGCTCACGTGTGATCTGGACCCAGTGCTAGTGTGTACTTTCCAGACACGCCGGGGCGCCCAGAGAGTCTTCAGACATATGGTTTCATTTCGGAGCACCACCAGGTGGTTTCCCCCAACCCTCCCCTCAAGATGCTGGTTCTGATAAGGGGGTCCAACAGTGCTCCTTTACATTCTGTGCCCCACCTCCACCAGATGAATGCTGCTCCCCTGAGCTGCAAACCTGGCCAAATGGAGATGGCACTAGGCACCTACACAAGATTTAATAGCCCGTGGCGTGCAGTATCCGCAACGCAGGATTATCACAGGTGGCTCTCAGTTCCTCTTATTAGGACTTAAACCATCTCTCTTCCTCTCTGACTACAGTCGTATATTACAGGTGAGGAGCAGGTGTTCTCTCCTCTCTCTAAATGACCCGCTCTGCTGTCACTCCTCTCCTCTGTGTGCGCCTCAGAGCCCAGGCCATTCTCTCCATTCCATTTCACTGCAGTGCTTCCAGCTGATAGTGGGAAATGGCATCGCTTTGGCACGGTGGCGTTCCAACCGCGCTCAGTGGCGGAGACCACTGGCAACAAAGCATCGCCAACCCTGATTTATTGTGCTAAATACCTTCACTCTCTTTGTTTTTTCCAAAGGAAAACAGTTGGAGCTCTCTCTCTCTCTCTCTCTCTCCAATTGGCCCAGGGATCCTTTCATGTGTAACGTCAACATGAGTGACTGAAGCGGCCCCATGCGGGATGTCTGACAGACGATGAATTACTGGGGCTTTGACAGATGTGAAGAGTGACACATGCGCGTTGTGTCAGCAGAGATTCGTGTTTGACTAAGAGTGATGCTTTCAGCAGTTTCCCCAGCAAATTCACGACCTTGAGCATCTCAGCATATTTGCGCTCACTCTTTGCCCATTTAGGATAAGTATGAATCATTGATCTATCCCGTATGAGGTGATAGGCAAGCTGTGTCCACAAGTGTATTTGTTTCCCCTGTCTATACATGCATGTAGGGATACATAATGTTAATTCCCTCTGAGAAGTAAAACATACTGTAGTAGTTGTATACTTTTCTTGGTTGTTCTAACAACTGCCTCTGTGCATACCTGTGTATACTAGTATGTACTTCTTTACTATTATGTACTTCTGTACTAGTATGTACCTCTGTACTAGTATGTACTTCTGTATATTTTGGTCAAATCTCTCTGTGTTCTTTGCACTAGGCACACCCAGTACACCTGTATTCTGTACACAACAAGAATGTCCCTCCATGGCTGCTAAAGGAAGCTCAGGTTGAAACGTGTCTTCTCGTGTACTTCTCCAATTTACTGAAATGACATGTTTTTTACTTTCTCAGAGGCGTGTCTTTCCAGAGTCCTGCATACGATTGATTTTTTTGGCAGCTGCCAAAACGAACATTTGGGCCACGCAGTGGAAAGGTCATTGCCGTTGTTACTGTCACTTGATTGGACATCCTCATCTGGCATTATGATTGTTAGTGCTGATTCACGTCTGTAGAGCCACAAACAAACGGCAAGTGCAGATTTAGGTTTCTGCTCTACAAATGCAGCTTTCCAAAATAGACCCCAATAGTTGGAGAGCCAAGGAGGAATTCTGTTTGGGTCCGGTTAGTCATGTTTCTCGTGTTATTCCCTGTCATCCTATTAACGGCATCAACAAGCGTCAAGCCTTCCCACATGCACGTAATGAGGTATGCCTGTCACAACACATAACTTGGCACGCTGCAAGCGAGCCTCTTCCCTCTGCCAGAATTTTCATCTGATCTCCACGTCGATCCAGGATAACCTACAATGAATCAGCGGTCACTCATTTAATACTTAGACAGCATCTGGAACATTCCCTCACCACTGGCTCTAAGCAGACAGACACACGCCAGCTCAGATGGCACAAAGGCATCCACACAGAGAACTATAAGCCAAATATATTTATGCGATAATCCACAAAGCTATTTGTTTCCCTTTTTGACTAAAACATCTATTGCCATGCTCCATAAGAATAGCAGTTGTTACAGTTGAGTGTTGTAACTTCAGGACAAATCATCCTGATTCCACAGCTGGCTGACAAAGAGAGATCACAGCCTGTTTTCTATTTCTATGCCAAGATCTGCAGTTTAAAGACTTAGCACAAATCCCATCAGTATTACACTGTCGGGGAAATCTCTTTGTCTTAAATAAATGTTCAATATTCAAATCTCACCTAATTCACTTTCAGTGTAATTAGCTATTCTGTTCTCTTATTTGTAAGGCACCAGGAAGATGAATGTGCAGCATCAGTGACAGCAGGGTCTTTGGCGTGGGGGGTGGAGGAGCTGGCCAGGAGCCCCTGTGTCCTCTAAATAGCATCGGAGAGGAGAGGAGAGGAGAGGAGAGGAGAGGAGAGGAGAGGAGACACGAGCACCTAAGAGGATGCACACAGCCGTAGGAGATCTGTCAACATCCACCTGTTTGGAAACTGGGTCAGTGGAGAGCCAGCCATTTTGGCTCTGAGGTGTTTAATGTATGTCTTAAAATAAGCATCAGACAGAATAAAGTCAGGTTTTACCTGACACAGTCTGCTAGAGTCTGCTAGCTCATTGCATTGTGTTTGGGTAATGATTTTTTATATTTCACTTCTTAACTAACGGCAAAGTCAAAATGATATCCCCAACTGCATTAATCCATTGCTTTGCAAAGACAGAGAACCTCTCCACGAGACAATTTCACAGACCATTTAATGGTTGATGGATGGATAAAAACCTATACTAGATTCTGGGCAAAAGATATAAAGAGCTATTATTTCCAAATCGACAGGAACCAACATCCCTGCCAGCAGGCTTGTGAGGACACAACAATATGTGTGCCTTTCCCTTTCAGAGTATGTGGGAGCGTGATAGCTTCCTGAAATAAACCGTGGAGTCTGGCTCAGGGCCCAATCCTCCACGGTGGCACAGGGCTGACTGTGTAGCCTACTACAGCTCTGCAGGGCAGAGAGCGTGCCAGCCAGCCAGCAGCTCAGGAATCCCGAGGCCACAGTGAGTCACTCAGCCCCAATACAAACACACTCTGGGTCAGACAACCCCAGTGAGATAGATCCCAGCAGCTGTATATAGCCTATGGAACAGTGAGAGTGCATAAGTATATGACCAAAGCCATGATTGTTTGATGACCTGATTTTACAATCTCAGAAGAGTGTAGTTTCCCAGAAGCTGTCGGTCTAAAGTGTAAAGCTCTGAAACTATTATCAATCTAAGGCTTGTGCATGAAGTTTAGGATCATGCTACAAACCCCAGGACAGGTCATAAACTTTATCTTCCTCTTACTTTAATTGGCAATCATTGTAATAATAATAAAACACTTGTATTGATTCAATCTTGCGGTTCATATACTCATGCATTCCTCCGTGTACTCAAATTATGCATAAACACATAAATAAATGCATTAGGAAAAAGAAGCAAACTTACCTCTACTCTACGCGGATATCTGATTGAGGGTCCCCGACGAATGCATATTTGCCATAGTGGTAGGTGTGCGCTTCTACGAGATTATCTATCGAGCATGAACCCTCAGTCTGTTAAGATCTCAGCAACACAATTGATGATAATATCTTGAATGTTGCATGTGGATGGCATACAAAGCAGATCAATAGTAACTGGACATTAAAGTCGTGGAAGTTATTCCCTGACAGATTTGCTTGGTGCTTAATATCTCCTAGGTCTAAGAGCAACGCTGCATCTCCGGCGTCTTCGAGCTGGATGCAAGGTGCACGATCAACAGAACAGCAAGAAAATCAACTGGACGCGCCGCCGAACAAGAAAATGCATCGTCTGGACACACGTATGGGAGTGTACCTGACCTAAATGCCTGACAATTGCCATTCTGCTGAAACGTTTTTTGTTTGTTTGTTTGTTTGTTTGTTTATACGACAATATAGTCTATTCATATGCACGTCAGATTGCACCTGATAGTAGACCGAATGTAGTCCTGTTTTGCGCTTTTTTCTGATAAAATGCGTTACCAGCAACAAAGCGACTGCAGTAATATCTGTAATAACAAGTATGAAGTTCTAAGAATAACGACAGGAAGATGTTCTTTCATTCAGAAAAAGAGACACATTAATATGCATGACCCAAATAGGTTGGCTACCAAATTATAAAAGGCACACCTTGACCAATGGTCTTAAAACGCCGTTCTCACAAACATCTCGGAGCGTCTTCTCAGCGTATTCCACAGCGAGTGAAATGCAGCTATTTCCCCTGCACAAACACCTGTAGCTTTGACGGCAATGTATGCCTTTACTTAGTGGCAAAAACCTTAATGATAAATCTTGAATTGTTTACTATCCAATAAGGTAAAACTCCATAAAGACAGACCAACCTGTAGCATAAGGGCAAGGCCTATCGTTGTCAACTTCTTGGCGAAGTGCAGCCTTAGACAGTTGATGGAGAAAAGGTCTGACAGAGACCATGTGTACATGTGTCGGCTCTGATCGCGCAGGGAACGAATGGTCTCATATTTATACAAACGTCTCCGCTTTAGGTTTGGAACTGCGCTCACTGTTTACAACAGCTGAGGACTAAACCACGCCCACTGGAAAATGATTGGTCTTCTAAATTCCTAAGCAATTCTTTTCGCTCAGATTCCATTTACAGTAGGCTACAAACATATACCCAACGTGTGTGAATAAGAACAAAACACGATTATGTATCGGCGAGAAGAGTCATAAGGAGGCACGCTCTTCAAGATTGGATCTTACGCGGAGTTTTCCTTTGTCACGGCATGATTTCCTCGGGGCGTTATCTGCAGAGAAAATGTTATTTATTTTATTCTCCCTAATTCAGAACAAAGACGTAAAAAAGTTCCAATTTAGCATGGTGTGGTCAGCAGAAAGACATTAGGCTGTTGGGAAGCTAAAATAACGCGCGCGCATCTTGCGTAGGCTACTTGCAATCGGTTGTCAAACTCCGTCCTCAGAAATTTTTGCCAGATTTTATGAATATCGAAATATTACCCATAGAGCCATAGATGAATACAGTTCAGAAAAGAGAATGTGGATACAGTCCTATACAATGGTATTTACGGGAGGGTTTCATGATTTCTCGGTGTGACTGTTACTACCACAATAAAAAGTGGCTCACCCGATATTAAGACTTTCGGTGCATGGCTAAATGATCGACGCCTTGCCTATTCTTACATATCAGAAAGCAACTGTGTTCTCTCTCTCTCTCTCTCTCTCGTGGTTTATTTATAGACAAAAAACACCCGCTTCACTTACATTTATTTTAGGAATAGGTCCACTAAATATTTCACATGCGATCGGGAGATTATGAAAATATGAGCAGGTGACTGGCTCTGCTTTAGTTTAGACTGCTGCCATGTCTACGCAACAACCGTTTGGTCATATGCTCGCTGTGGTTCTGCCTCCCTCATCATAGTGTATCCACAGAGGTCGCTGTTTACGTTGGGGAGTGAGAAAGATGACAGCTTAAACTAGTTTTCACAGAAGCCACGTTCGGAACAAATTTAGAAATCGCTGTCTTGGCCATAAATGCGTAAGTGTCTACATATGAACAGCCTCATAGTCATCGCAAAGATTAAGACATAATGTTGACTCTTTATTGTTGTTCTTACGATTCAGCAATTCAGACTCATCGTGTGTGGTGTCCCAACAGATCCGTTACGGGCATGTCTTGAGCGCGTTATCTGTTACAGAAGACTACAGCTCAAAGTAATCATTGCCATGCTGTTTTTATTCTAATAGACGAACAAGTAGCGACGTGGTTTACAGAAATGTGATAACAAGAATTACTGTAGCTACATGCAAATATTACTTTGCATAAAATGAAGTGTAGACTAACGTCTTGTGGCCCGACGATGCAACGCAATATCCCCCTCAAAATGATGAATGTGTTAAAACATAAGCCTACGCTTATAGAACAAACGTCTTATAAAATTACATCTTATTAAAATAACATTACACTAAAAAAAGATTTCCTGAACAGCCGTCTATGTTCGTCATATGAAATGCGAATGACAACATGAGCATATTGTTGAGGCCACTTTTTTGTTTCCCAAGTTAATCAGAATCAGGTTTTATTGGCCAAGTAAGTTTGCACAAACAAGGAATTTGACTTGGTAAAGTGACTCTCAGTGTGCTTACACAAAATATACAACACAATACAATACAATACAAACAAACAAACACAAAGTAAATGACTGTTCTTTAGAATTAAAAACTAAAGTTGCAAAGCGCAGAACTTCCACCCCCTGATTCAATAGATAAATACTGAACATGTAATCTATTATTTGGTTTCCTGCACTGTAATCGGGTTAATCATTAGTGGCCTACTCTGTGAGGCAGCATCCTACCACAGGAAGTAAAGGCCATTTTGGCCATCAAGTCTGAGACAGCGTCAGTGTTTGGTTGGCTTTCTACCTCTACTTACCACTCCATAAACAAAGGGAGGACTGGGACAGATTTCCTTCACCGTCTGCTGCACACTTCAGATGGCTCAAACCTACCAGCCAAGCGCAACACTGTCAAGTCATCTATTTCATTTACTGAGCCATTTACTGAGTCTACTTTTTCTGATTTGCCACAAATAGCTCAATGTAGCACAAATGTCTGAAAAGCTCCGTTTTCAGTTCTGACTGACTTCCTGGAGAAATCGCATGAAATTGTCACATCAAAAGTTTTCCTGAGTATAATATGGTAGAAGAGGCTTCAAGCTGTTAAGGGTGTACATGGCACATGGCACGTTTATTAAAGCCTTCCTGTTCATTCTTTCTTATCAGATAGCACCTTGTAGGGGATATTTTACTATAGTGTAGTATGGGAAGAATAGTAGTGTGCTTAAGGTGTTGCCCACATAAAGGGCATGCCTAGAAATTCATCAGGGTCATGAAGGCCCTTCCTGTGTGGTGGGGTTCTTGAGAATTTGACGAGTTCTACTTCCTTGTCTGTAGACTCGGTGTGGAGTGGCGTGTGGGAAGAATTCCTACTGGGCACTAGGACAGCAGATGTAGGAGGCCCACACATCAGTGTCTACTGACTTCACTTCACAACCCTCTCCTTCACTGTGCAGTGGTCCCATTGTCCCGTGGTATGCTTTAAGGTAGCTAGACCCAAATCAAGGGTGCTTATCTGTTCCAGCGGGTTTTCTGCTTGAATGTTTTCAGGTGGATACCCAGATAGCAAGCTTATATCGGCCCAGCGGTGGATTTTGGTCGGCAGTCCACTGGTGGTGTGCCACTTGATGGACCACAGTCATCTTTAATATAACTGGGCGTGGATATTAAGAAAATAACATAAAATGTTAGCAATTCCTGGAATTTCTAAATCATATCCTTGGTATAGTTTATTTGAAATATCAACCACTAAACAGAAGAAGCTCATAGTCTACTAGAAAAATGACTTGGTCAATTAAAGACTAACAGTACGTTCCACACTGATAATATCTATAAAAAGGTTAAGGGTTGTTGACATTTGCTGAATAGCTATAAATTAGTAAAGATAAAAAAAATTTTGAAAGTGAGTGGCAAAACACTGGGCGGAGTTTGTCTGTAACTCACCAGTAGACCGCCCGAAGACCAATGAGCAAAAGGCCATCGGACCATCAGCTCTGTCCCCAGTGGCCCACTGGCCTTTTGCCATCATTAGGAATAAACCAACAGTGGGGAGAATGAAGCATTGAATGCTGCCTCAATGCCAATGTTGTGTGTGCCCCAAATATGGCATGTCACTGGAAGGCTCAGACATTTGAAGGCGTGCCACATGGGAGAGGTCCTAGAGAGTACTAATACTGACAACAAGCATTTAACATAATAAAACCAAAAGTCTTTAGGAATTGGATAACGTTGAGATTATCAATCCCCAAGTGGTCACAGGGTAGTACTTCCTGGATCATTTCAGATCACAATCCTATAACAAAAAAAAAAAAATATGTTCTTACATTTCACCTCAAATTAATACACTGAAACATCTGCTGCTTGGGATAATCTGTATTTGTTTTTCCATACTTCAGGCTCTATAAATGCAAGTAGTGAGTAGTGATCTTTTTACGTGAAAAGTACTTAATTCTCATAAGAAAACTAACGGTTGGCAGAACATTGTGCATTTCACTGCTTCCTTGAAAGTGATCTTAAAAGGACGTTATTCCACGAGCTTCCTCCAGCCTAGTGAGCTCTGTGGGCTGTGGCACATGACAGGCAGGCAGGCAGGCATGTTAAACAGGACCTTGGCTCCCACCCTGACAGACTCCAGTGCTGGCAGCACTCCTGGCCCGGGTCCAATGTACACGGTTCTTCCGCATGTGGAGAGGGTTTAGTGTTTCCCGTCCGTATCCCGATAGCCACACACTCACCCAGCCAACAGTAAAGTATAGACGTTTGTGGCAATCCGTGTGCTCTGCGCTAGAGTGATTAACAAATCACAGGTAACAGACCCTGCCCCTCTCCCTGTCTGCAAGGAAAACAACAAGAAGAACATGCCTGAAGTTGGCAATGCCAAAGGCTTAGTTTGGGAAGGCATGAGAGAAACACACGTCTGGGTGAGATTCCATGCATCCTTTATTCCATTATGAGCAAAACGACATCCACTGTTGCTGCTTTGAAGCAACAAAAGCCAACATGAAGAACATTAATCTGTCTCACGGCACATTTAAGGCTTTTGATTTTATAGTCAAAACTTACACTAACAACATTTTGTACCACCTAGGTTTTCTGCATTATAGTTGCATACAGTTATTCCAGTGTCAACAAAAAAAAGAAAATCAAGGCTATATACCATTATTCATGTATTACATGTCTATAGATGAGATAGGTGTGTAGTTCATTATCTTACAAACCAGCATTTAAAGAGGTGTAAATAGATTTAGTTACTGGAAACTGTAAAAACATCAGTATCAAAAGCAACAACAGGGCTCCATTAGTTTAATCTTCAGTCATTCCCTAAAAAGGTATATTAAAAAAAACATTAAGGAGCAATATTAGACAAGGAGGTCTCATTTCTTCAATCATGACAAGAGAACAACAACATTCCGTGAGACAAAAGCCAAACCAGCACTGTGAGAAGGGAGAGAAGCCCCTCCCCTTCCCTCCCACACATCACCTTACAGCAACACAATAACACCAACCACAAGTCCCTTTACAAAACAAAACAAAAAAAAGAATCCTTCAAATGTCATTTATCCAGCATTGGTGACAAGCTAATAACAGTAATTACTCCTCTCGTTGAGGAAAGTTTGTTCCTTCATGACAATAAGCAGTTGCAAAAAAAAATTAGAATTGAGGATCCAAAAATGATGATGGCCCTATGTTATGCTCCTGACATCTATCCATATGAAAATGCCAAGTCATCCCATTGCTAAGATAGGACCTCATTACTGAAAAGAGGGTTAGTGTTTTTAAGGGGAGCGAGTAAGATGTTGATGCAGCAGCTGAGAGATGACCGTGTTGTCAGTGTTAAGTCCTGTACCTTGTGGGAGCAAAGTCTGGTTTCACAGTGATTTATCCAACAAATAGCAGCTAGCAGTACCCCCTTCCAAACCAAAAAACATCATGGAAACCCCTCATCCTAGATTTATTAAGAGGAATGTTGGAACTAAATGTCAAAAGACATAAGGCTTTTGATGTAGTGTTAATCCTCCCCCTCCTCCTCCAAAATAAAAAAAAATGAAGCATTGTTTGACTGATTTGTACACACCATCATGTCATGACTTACTTGGACATGACACATGGCACATGCCCAGCTAGAATGCCCCGCTTGCCGCAATAAACACGAAGCATCATTTCTCAGAGCTCACAAACCCCATTCCCATACCTTTCCCATACCCCAGACCCTGTTCCCATTAGCCTACCGAGCCCACAGTCCCACACAGTACAAGTTGATACTTCATTCAGGCCAGGAGTCATTACCACAGATGTTCCAGTTGTCAACAGCACAGCTTAAGATTCTCATTGAGGAGTGTTCCCTGGGTAGTGTAGTTATACCACACACACACACACACACCACGCACTGGCCATGTCAGATAACGAGAAAAAAAAAAAAAAAAAAAAAGACTGAATTCCTCTCATTCTCTGCAAGGAGATTAAAATGGAATGTCAAGAAAATCAACAAAAGAAAAAAAGAAAACAAAACAGCACATCAGAACATAAAGAGCGATCACCTGAAAATTTCAGCACAAAAAAAGTGCATCTGTTTACCCTACATGGGTAGTCAAAACAAAATCAGTCAAAGGGAGAGAAGAAATAACAACAAAACATTTAATACTCAAAGTGAGGTGCAAAAAAATGTCAGTGTTCTTTGTCAGGTATATAAAAAAAATACAAAGTCCACTTCAAAATGATTTAAAATGCATCATCCCCCATCCCCCAACCAGTCCCAACCCCAACAGAGACAGAGTGGGCGATCCTATCTTCAAGAGGCTGGGAAAATGTTCAGCTTTTGGTAGCAAGTGCAAAATACTGATCAGATCCTCAACTCCCTTTTCACGGAGGACCAGTTCAAATATGTGCCATGTTGGGGTCTACTGACTGAACACGCGCTGGAGTGGGAGCATGGGGGGGCGGGGGGGTGGATGGGGCGAGGTTCTTCAGGAGGCGGGCAGCTCAAAGGAGATGAACTGCTTGAGCCTCTCCAGGTACTGGGCGTAGAGCTCAATGTCGTTGTGGCCGGCCCCTTCCACCCACAGGGGCTCCACAGCTCTCGGGCAGCGCTCGTAGATGGCCAGGCCGTGAGAGAAGTCGATCACCTCATCCTCGGTGCCGTGAATGACCAGCACGGGGGACGCCACCTTAGACACCTTATCAATGCTGCGGAACAGGGGGGAGAGAGAGAGAGAGAGAGAGAAAATACATATTTAAGCCATGGTGTAAGCCAAGCACTGGTGTTCGGTGTAGTATATTTTTCTACTTAACCTTTTTTTTCTTTCTTTTAAAAAGGATGAGCACTTCAAAAGAGGAAACAAAAGCTCCTTTGCTATGGGCATTTGTTTGGTTTGGCCTGACGAGATAACAGAATGCTTTTGCTTTAAAACGAGCCTGTATCAAACAACAATGCCACTCATTTAAAGAGTGCTTCTCTGTGTGTGTGTGTGTGTGGGCGGGCATTTGTGTGTGTCTTCCATGAGTCAAATCACATGTTTGCATACGGAGACAGAAACTAGAGGGGGGAAGGAGACAGAGACAGAGACACAAACAAAATGAAATGTGTGCAATAAATGTGTGCATAAATGTCCCAGTTTACACTCTGTAGTCATTCTGCTCCTGCAGTGAGTGTTCTGTGTGTGTGTATACGTGTGTGTGTATACACGTGTGTGTGTACACGTGTGTGTGTGTGTGTACACGTGTGTGTGTACACGTGTGTGTGTGTGTGTGTACACGTGTGTGTGTACACGTGTGTGTGTGTGTGTGTACACGTGTGTGTGTACACGTGTGTGTGTGTGTGTGTGTGTACACGTGTGTGTGTGTGTGTGTGTGTGTACGTGTGTGTGTACACGTGTGTGTGTGTGTACGTGTGTGTGTACACGTGTGTGTGTGTGTACGTGTGTGTGTACGTGTGTGTGTACGTGTGTGTGTACGTGTGTGTGTACGTGTGTGTGTACGTGTGTGTGTACGTGTGTACGTGTGTGTGTACGTGTGTGTGTGTGTGTACGTGTGTGTGTGTGTACGTGTGTGTGTACGTGTGTGTGTGTGTGTACGTGTGTGTGTGTGTGTGTGTGTGTGTGTGTACGTGTGTGTGTGTGTGTACGTGTGTGTGTGTGTGTACACGTCTGTCTGTCTGTCTGTCTGTCTGTCTGTCTGTCTGTCTGTCTGTCTGTCTGTCTGTCTGTCTGTCTGTCTGTCTGTCTGTCTGTCTGTCTGTCTGTCTGTCTGTCTGTCTGTCTGTCTGTCTGTCTGTCTGTCTGTCTGTCTGTCTGTCTGTCTGTCTGTCTGTCTGTCTGTCTGTCTGCCTGCCTGTCTGTCTGTCTGCCTGCCTGCCTGCCTGCCTGCCTGCCTGTCTGCCTGTCTGCCTGTCTGCCTGTCTGCCTGTCTGCCTGTGTGTGTGTGTGTGTGTGTGTCTGTGGGGATGCAAGTCTAGCCCGGGGGCCTCGTGCTACCACTAACAGTTTCATTTCAATTATGCATACTAATTAATTTAGCTCACTGCATGACTAATTGTTGCTTATCTGTCTCCTTAGAGAGCGCCAACTCTAAAATTGGGGTTAGGAGGGGGATTAATGTATGGAAAAGGGTGATGCAGTAATTACATTTCAGACAGACTAACAGAATTATCTAAACAGTGCTAAACACAGTCTGCAGCATTGATTTCATTCCCACGGATGGGAGCCTGATAAAAAGGTGGCTTTCGTCTCTTGCGCTGCAAGGTGCATAATAAAGAGACAGCGCCCTGTCTTGTGCGTGTGTATCGGGGGGAAAGCAGCGAGGCCTCAAACGGTGGGGATGGGAAGACAGAAAGGAATGTTTCTAAAAGACCAGGAGAAAAGCGATATTCCACATGTGACGAGGACCCTGCCACACACACACACACACACACACACACGTGACGAGGACCCTGCCTGACATCCCTGCCATTCTTATTAAACCTAACCTCATTCCTCCCCAGATCTCACCTGCTGATCAGTTTCCCTCTTCCAACCCTCCCTTATGCGCTCTTTAACACACACACACACACACACACACACACACACACACACACACACACACACACACACACGCATACAGTAGAGACAAGGACACTGAGCCAATAAAAGTGAGGCACAATGACAACATTAATATGCACACACTGTGTGAGGCTGGAAGAAAATGGGAGATGCCAGACTGACTGTGGGCTTTTCGAGCTCCAGTGAAGCATCTGGATGTTCAAGCTGCCAAAGGCAACATCAAAATGGAGCACCACGCTCTCCTCTCCTCTCCTCTTCCCGTCCTTCTCCCTCGGACCTGTGCGAGGGAAAAAAGCTCATCTGACACCCTTTCACCGGGGATGCACTTAATATTCCAAACCATTCCACACTGCAGCCGGTGAAATCTGTGGAGACGGCCAACTCATTAAACTTTTATACAGTCTTGACTGGCCATTCACAATTCTTTCGTACATGGCGGCATTAAGCCCGGATGCAGCAGTGGGCTCAGAGGCACACATGTGGAGGCAGGACGTTCCTGTGTAAGAAATGAGTGTCTATGCTGTGAGTGAACATGAGACTCTTGATCAAGCAGCTGCTGTAACCAACAAAAGTTGGCCGGCATAATATCCAAAATGGTAAACTTATCATGGTAACGAAGGAAAGGTGAGGTCCCCACACTGGATTTGCTGACACCTGGGGTCAGGAAGCAAACTGAGGGCCCGTCCACACGGAACCTGGATTGCCTGAATCCGGATTTTTTTTTTTGTCGGATCTGCCTTCCGTCCACACGAACCCGGCGGGTCCCTGAATCCGCAACCTTTTGAATCCGGTCTCCGCCTCGCAACTTCAGCCTGAACCCTTATTAACCCTGCTGCGTCACCTCATAATAGCAACGACATAAACTAGATCGATGTTGTTAAGAAGCTGGTTAGGAAAGGGATGACATTACCAAGCCACACTTGAATCTATCAATGTTTAATCTATTTGCATCAGACTACTGTTCAAAACCGGTTTGTAAGTGTCAGCAATAGCCTATATGAGCAAATCTGACGTGAAAAGAATTGTACTATAACGGAAGTTTCAAAACGGTAACTTAACACAAACGAGGGTTATGGCGAAGTCATGTTTGAGTGCTGTGGTAACAGGTGGTAGAGAAGTCGTTCAGCAATCGGAAGATTGCTAGTTGGATCTCGACTTCTGTCACTTTATGCACATGCTCCATGACGTCTTTACAGCGTTTTAAACCACTCAGCACCAGCGTTTCCGTGTGGACGCAGATTTTTCTTTGCACGGCTCCGTGTGAACGCGATAAAAAAAAAAGTACCGGATCCAAAAAAAAAAATCCGGATTCAGGCAATCCAGGTTGCGTGTGGACGGGGCCTGAGGTGTGAGGGACTGCAATTAATCATAGTATGGGAATGGGGTAGGCTATTTAGAACCATCTCAGGCAGCAGGTCAGAGAAACCTAATTATCATACAGAACAGCAAAAGGTTGCCAGACCTGTTTGCATTTTAAGCTTAGCTCATTTACATTAAAAGCCTAGGAGGTGTCTTAAACAGTATATATGGCAAGAGTTTGAGATGCTTGTTCAGATCTGCACCGCTGAATCCGGAGTATGTTCCACGTGCTTTGGTGGACAATTGGTGATTTCCTGGAATTTCTTTAAAAAAAAGGGGGGGGGGAATCGTAAGTATTCTACTATTCTTCTGTTTCAGCAAATCTGCAAATCTGCACGTTTAAAACAACCTAAAAGGAGGTTTGAGGATATGAATCATCTGCTTCTTGTCTTTGTTCCATTAATAAGCAGGAGGTGTTTATCTGTGGGTCAGCTTGTGCAATTTTGTTCACGATTCTAAAGTAACTGAATCAGCCCGAAGTAGTGCGGTGACAGAACTGTGATGAAATGAGTTTCTAAAGGAGCTGACCGTGACGCATTTCTAAAGTAAGTGGTTGTGGTTTTGCCAGACGGACAGTGGCAGAATGTTTCATAAGCCGACGTATAGGACGTACCGGCGACTGTGACATTGTGTTTAATATGACCGAAGAAGTGCGGTCAGCCCAACGAATTGTGGCATAGTATTAAAATAAGACACACACACACACACACACACCTCACCTGTGTGGACAATTCAACAGTTCAGCTCTATATTGATTATATGTATATATTTATTGAATGAAGGGTACATTGGGGTTGTACAGAATAAGATTACAAAGGTATCCTTCATATCAGCTCTATATTGATACCACGGGAGGTTTGGTAATGCGGAATAAATTATCGTTGTCCCCCCCCCAACCATGGGGTCTCAACAGATATCTAAAAGAACACCTGAATGCATCAATCCTATCCCTGGCCAGACCCACATGCCCCATCAAAGCATGTTGCCCTCCAAACCCATTCAAACGTCCTAACTGCACATTCATTACAGACGTGCTCCAGGACCGGACGCTGTCCCATTAGTGCATAGGCATTTCAATCGCTCACAACACACAAGTCATTACAATGCTCCAGCTTAAGCAGGCACTGGAAAAGAGAAAAAGTCTCCAGGATTCATTCATTGGGGGGGTTAGATATGGTGAAAGAGAGAGCAGTGAGTGATGGGGCGGGGGTGGGGGGGGGGGGGGGAGTGTGGGAGAGAAAGAGAGAAACACAGAAAAACATTCGGAATAGAATAGAGTGTGCCCCATAACCACCATTAATTCCACTTCCATCCTGACTGAAGCAAAGCGGCTGAAAGAGAGAAGAATGGCTTCTGGGTCGAACCCCTGTTGTTGACTTGTTTTGCAGTGATCATTGTCCTGAAAGGATAAAGCAGTGGCACACAGGCTCTTTGCTGGGAGATTAGAAGCGCTCCTCGCCGTAATTACTGCCATAATAGGATGTCGGACTACTTGGATCATTTCAGCCTCGAAAATGCGAGTTTCGTGTGAGTGGCTACAGGACCTCCCAAAAGGATTGAATCTCAGGAGAGACTCTAAACCCAAGCTCAGAAAGCCCTTCACGAAGATCTCTCAAATGAAAAGGCTTCAGAATTATTGTCAGTCAACCAGAGAAGAGCAAACGAACTTCACTTTTCAATTCACAGCACAACAGCTTGTGATGATCTGTAAGGATCACTTTCAAAGGGACTGATTACAGGCAGCCTAATAAAATACCTGATAATTCGACTGATAGCTTGATTTGAATGGGCGCCATACAAACACCTTTATTCAAAAACTACAGACCACTTGTACAAACAAAATTTCTGTTCTGTATGATCAAAAAAGGATTAATGAGATGAATTTGTTTACATGGCATCACTTCATCTGTTCAAAGCTCTAACTTGCCATTTGAAAGAGATAAATGCATCAATGATTGCGTCCTTGCTTTTTGTTACACAAATGGCATTAGAGAGAAGACATAAATGTCTTGCAATATTTCTCATATTCGTAATCCTAATATTACAATGGGCAACAAGTTACTATTCCTGTTAAAGGTCCACATAACGACAATTGAAAAACTCCCATAATAGGCTATTGACTGCTGATGAAAGGACTTGCAAGCTTTATTCGCCGTTTTTACACCAAATTCTGTTACGGACATGCAAATAGCTTTTTGGATTATGTGTGACATGGAGGTAATGTCAACAAACATAGAAACAGATCATTCAAGGCCTGTAATTCGGAGGAATCCTTTCATTTGGACTCAAACCCCTGCGTGCAGACACATCCGCTGTTCATGTTCTATTGGTATTCATGCCACTAGGGGCATCTATCTGACAACTTCCACAGTACACTGAACTACTGAAACAATTAGCTAGAAATCAATTGAAGAAGTAACAATGCAAATACCAATGGCCAAGTTCTCCCCCCCCCCGCCCCATTTCCATATTTTGCCAACAACACATTTGTGTGCTCTGCCTGCCTCCTGCTCAGGCTAACCCCACCTCTACAGCTCATTTACTGCCGATTGGTATTCTGGGAGTGAGCCAAACAGGACGGGGATCAAAAGCTCATTCACCTGCTGATATTAAAAAATGGCTTAGAGGCGGATGGCCAGGGCTCCTTCAAATCTCTGAACAGGCGCCTCAGAGGCTGCTCTCATTAAGGGCCAACCATGTGGACAGCGCGTCGTGCTCTCGGGCCGTGGGGGCCAGTAATGTGGATTACGTTCAGACATGTGTCCCAAATCACAGCCATGCGCTGGCCTTGATGTCTGGAGGCGTCTCTGAACTCTTAATGTGCATCCAACGTGAACCACATTTAGATGAACGCAGAGCGAAAGCGCTAGGCACGCGGCGCTCGTGGGAGGAAGGTACCCCGACAGAACAGGGGCAACAGCACATCGCACACAAATGGAATGTTCATCTCAAAGAACGGCCAACTGGTTTTCAATACAGCATGCGCTAGAGACTTTAAACACACATATCCATCTTCTGAGCTGAAAGGTAGCTTTTAAAAAGGGGAACACAAAAACAGCTCCCCCACCTGAGAAATCCAGAAAACATTATGTGATCGATGGAATGCTGTAGCGAGCGCTGTGAAGGAGTCAGTCCATATAACAGTGCATCATCACAGGCTGTCCTGTCCACTCAAGAGAGACAGCTCTCTGATGGAGGCCTTGCGCTCGCTCGCACAGGGCTGAGATCTTAGATGTCATGTTTACACTTTATCTCCTGCACCAGACGTGGCAGTTAGAGGCAACAAGCATTTCCAGACGCACACTAAACACAAACACACACACACACACTTCAAAAGCTGTGGCACAATACATCAAAGATCCCACTAAGGTGTGTGCTACACTACTCTAGTTGCCCCCCCACCAAACCCCCCCAAACGTCACCCAGAGGAAAAAAAAAAAGAAACGTTCAGCCTCTCAAGAGGCACTCTCTTTTTTTAAAGAGCTGAAGAGATGGGGTTACAGCATGCTGGCTAGCCCTGACCTGCCGCAAGTGTGTTTTTTCTATTTATTATTTCTGTATGATTATTTTAAGAAACCTCCTCAATTATCTCTCCCTTCCTCATAGTAGGGAAATGTCAAATGTATAAGAGGAAATAACATAAGTGCCTATATTTTCCTTGAGCTTCCGAGCCCGCCGTCAGGTCCGCTGAGGACAAGGAAGAAGAAGCGCCTCTTCCACCTGCTGCCAGCTAGACACACGCAGAAATAAGTCTCTCTGGCTGTCGTCACGAGGGCCCTGTTACTGACGTGACAGATGTCATGGGTGTTAATTGTCAGCTCATCGTCTCCAGCCAGCCATGCGAAAATAATCCCTCTAAAGATGTTTCAAAGAGTGATGATTCCTCTGAGTAGTGTAGGATCCCAGTGAGAGCAGGTGCTCCTCTAACCCCCGCCCTCCCTCAAACACAGACACATTTGGACTCATGCACAGACACATTAAGATTCATAACTACAGGCAAGGGGAACACACACACACAGACATGGTAAGAAGCAAGCAAGAGCACCTAAACACTCACACAAACATACACACAGACATATATACACACCCCATCAAGCACACTTTTACAAACACACACTGCCTAAGGATGCACGCACGCACGCACGCACACACGCACGCACACACACACACACACACACACGAGTACGCATACACACTGCTCCGCCTGTGCATATAGCCACACACCCACACACAGTGAAACAGACACAGAGTTGGATCAGAAGAACCTCTGGCCTGCTCTCTGGTTCCATAAACGCTCGACTGCTTGGGCACAAGCTGAGCCCGGCTTCATAAACCGAGCCGAGTGCACATTACGAGGTGCTAACTTAGAGCAGGACCTCGGTGACGTTGCTGCCCAACTTTCAAAGCAAACTGCTGTGTTGAGTGGCACCACAAAGAACATGGGGGGTGTTCAATATGCTGAATGCAGCCGATACGACAGTAACGAAGGCTGTGTGTGAAGAACCTCACTGACGTGTTGGAGGCTGTGTGTGTGAGAAGGGCACTGACACACGTTGGAATACAATGGCTCAGCAAAAGGGAAAAAATAAGCCTATATGTAAATGAATTAGTAAACACACATGAGCCATGCAGACAAAGCCCATGAGATAACCTGCTAATAATCCAAACACAATGTGTGAGAGAGAGAGAGTGAGAGTGAGAGTGAGAGTGTGTGTGTGTGTGTGTGTGTGTGTGTGCCTGCATACACAAGTCAAAGTTTGGCGTCTGTAAATCTCACTGAAAGCTTGAGGAGTAAATTAGCCATGCTGCAGGAAGAGGCCAAAGAACCCGGCTGAACGAGAGAAAAAAAGGGAGCAGGCTGTTTTGGGGCTGAGGCTGTGCACTGGCTGGGGTCAGAGATCGGAGAGGATACCTGTGGATACCTGGGGACCACAGCAGACCAGCTCTAAACCCCACATCACCACACACACACACACACACACACACACACACACACACACACACACACACACACACACACACACACACACACACCACTCACCTGGGGAAGGCATCAAAGCAGTACGTCTTGCGGGTGTCTGGGAAGGCCACGCGCAGGCCGGACATGAGCGGGGAGTGCAGGATGACTGCAGCACATTCGTAACGAGACGCCAGGTCCACCGTGGGCACCGTGCCAATGCTCTGGCCGTAAAGGATGATGTTCTCTGGCGTCACTCCATACCTGAGGGGGGAGAAAGAGAGGGAGGGGGAGGGGGAGAGGGAGGTGTGAGGCGAGTTGGCCCAGTCATCAACTTTCAGTTAAAAAAAAACATAGGCAAAGCCTTCACCTGGACAAGAGTTCAAATAAACAGATCAAACAGAGATGCAAATACTATGAAATTAGCAGAAGGCTCCAGATGCTAGCTAAAATGAAGCACCCTTTAAAAACACCAGTAAATCTAGTCACACCAGACGGCATTAGCCAACATAAGCTTAAATTACACCGGTCTGTCTGAACTCAGGGTTGCATGGCATGCTTCAATAAAATCCCAAGTAAACTGTCAAAACAGAGACTTTAACGGCTAAACACAGGGAGGGGAAGGCAGAGGGGGTTTGTATATGTCCTGGAGCAGGTAACTGTCAGCAGGGGTTGTTTTTATTGGACATTTTTAAGATGTGCTCAAAGCGGCCTCCCTGACAGCTGTCAAGACTTTATGCAGTCCCACTGATCTCTGGCATGGGCTTTGTGCGTCTTAATAAAGCACAGGCCCTGAGAGGCACTTGTGGAGCGGCACCACCACCGTATAAACCCGTGCCGTTCGCCCGGCCTTCCTGGCACGCTCGTGCGAGGGGCCTGGAGGAGCTGCAACTTGATCACCGTTGGCAAACGCACGTCAGGTATGCATGGCGTCGCGGGCTAAATGGTGCCACGTTTGATATCGGACCGCCGGGGGCTGGCAGCCGTCTCAGCAGGGCGGGCCCCTGTAAATGGAGAAGGACCCGACGGCCCCGGCGGCCCCACAGGCCCAGGTGAGGATGTTCCAGGACAGAACTGAAACAGCTGGACACGGGAGTCCACATTTGTGACTAAAGTAACTCCAAGGAAAGTTAGTCCCCTCAATAGAGGAGAACAGCTGGTCATGTTATCTAGACTGTACCTACTTTGCCCTGTAATATAATGTGGGCCTTGAGCCTGTAATAAAGTTTATTAATAATAATAATAATAATAATAATAATAATATAAACAAGTCTAGAAAGTACTCCATCTGCTGGTGAGGGACACGTTGCTGAATCAAATACAAAAGAACCGGATATTGCAGGCGGGCTTCATTTGATGACTGCATTTCAAAAACATCTCCCACGGTAGTAAGCGAAGATGTGCAGACTAACATAAACAAAATGGACGACACAATGATGTCCTCCTTGGACCTCTTTGCACAGCCTCTCACTGTGACAGAGTGTGCACTGCAGGCTAACTGCTAATGTGATGGAATGGTGTTAATGCTCCCTCATTTGTTACTTAGTTCCAATAAATCTCCATCATCTCATGACCCTGAAATGGGACACTATAACCAACCAAACTACATTCTCTCTGGAATGATAGAGAGGGCACTTCTGTAACCTAGGAAACAAGAGTACCCTCTGATGAGTGGAACCACACTTCCTTAAATTTTTTATCACGTGGAAAAGAATGACAATGCTTTCATGACTGGAGCCGTCAGGTCAATTACATACAAAAGGCGACACGGGAACCTAACCTTTATTAGAAACAAAACCTGATATATGCAACATGACCCAAATGACATTTGAAATGGCTACCAAAAACCAGGAGCTTGACATAAGATCACAAGAAAACTGGCTTAACTGTGCGGCTCCATTTCGGGACTACGTAACAGCAACGGTAACAGAGGTCTAGTACTACTGAGAGCTATGCAAAGAGCATCATTTACCTAACAGTGAAATGGCAATAAACAGAGACCAGTTTCTTCACCAAGCAAGCCACACGAACCACACAAGTGATTTGAAAACATTGTGCTGGGCCAAACCACATTCATCCAATAATTTGGCTTTGCCACGAGCCATGCAATCAAACAAACCTAAATGTCTGTCTGGGTGCCAAAGATGGATTTCTTTGATTACATTGATGGAGTTGTTGTACTTGGGGCTGTGGAGAAAAGAGGAACGCGTTTAAGGTCAAATAATATGATACTCACGAAGCGTGCAGAGATCAAGATCAGAGAGGAGAGAGATGCTCTGGAGGTAATTTGATGATGGATGAGGGAGACGGGCTGGCGCTGTGACAGAAATCAGCTCCTTTTTCCAGGTCAGCAAAACAAATCTATTTTCACATTTCCTTCTAATAAGGAATTGATCGTTAAAACCTCCCTTTTGTAAGGGAAAAGCGTCATTATGTGGTGGTGGGGGGGGAAAGACAAACTCTCGGATGTTTAGATGAAGTGGCTTGTCCAAATAGAGGCAGCCCCGGACGGAAAGCTACTGAAAGCACACAGGCTCAGCAGATGCCATGTTTCCGTGTGCAAAAACGAGGGCAATGAGAAATGGCCTGTCCAAACAAGCATGGCTCTGGCTCCATGGAATAACCTGGGATCGGCACGGCACTGCGGCACGCTACAGCGAGCTGACAGCCAAGCACTGAGCTGGGCCTACCCGCGCACCGGATAACACTGCAGCACTCTTGGAGCACGCGCACACATCTCTCTCTCTCACACACACACACACACACACACACACACACACACACACACACACACACACACACACACACACACACACACACACACACACACACACACAACAAAAACAGCTCACACATGTGAGTGGTTGGGATGGCTCGGGGAAAAATCCCAAGGCCCAAATGTTTTCAATCAAGAATAATTGCACATATGTCCTTATTCAGGGAGGTTCAATGCTCCATACACCGTAGTCACCGTATGTCCAAAACAGTTACTTGGCCAAAATAAAGCAGCAATATGTATTTTTCATTCAGAGGAAAACACCCCCATTCCCTCAATGTTGTAGGTTTAAGAAAGCAAGGCCCCTCTCTGTCTATCCTGAATTCAAACATTTGCTCACTCAATCTGCCTGGTTTCTTCTCCCTTCTCATCCGTGTATTACATTTACATTTAGTCATTTAGCAGACGCTTTTATCCAAAGCGACTTACATATGTGCGACTTCACAATGTATACACATTTTACATTTACACTGATGGCACACTGCACATCAGGAGCAATTAGGGGTTCAGTGCCTTGCTCAAGGACACTTCGACAGGGAATCGAACTAGCAACCTTCTGATTACTAAACGACTTCTCTACCTACTGTACCACTGTCGCCCCTGTATTAATAACGAGGGAATTTGCACAGGCAAATTGAACGCACACAAGGCAGAATGGCTTCAACGGCACCATCCTCATTTTCAGAGGCAGAAGAAGGAGCGTTTTGAGGTCTCAAGAGAGGAAATACTTTCAGCTGAGTGACTGAACTCAGATTCACATCTCGTCCTCGCAGACTGGCGAGGTAAGCGGTTGGAAGAGGGGAAATTCAACATGACATTCTCTCACAATTTCATTTCAACTCCGGCTGGCATTTCTCGGAGAGAACCTATGACATTCTAGCATTTGAAATGGCAAATAGTGAAGTGAATTACTCATTACTGAGTCGATGATGGGTGTTCTGTGTGGCGCATAGCTCAGCAGCTCAGGAAGGATTCACCTCTACTGCCATCCTGAAATTATCACAGATTATCAACCAATCAAATCTGTGCTGACTTTGTCTGCAGCTGACTTTCCTGAAGATGCTCTGCAGTAATGCATAGGCGGTCTCTCAAGTCTCTTTGTCCACCAAAGATGCTGCAAAGGGGTAAAACCAGGGCAGTCAGTGTGTGTGTGTGTGTGTATGTGTGTGTGTGTGTGTCTGTGTGTGTGGTCAGAGTTCTATGGGAACTCAAGCCAAACTCAAGCAGGGATGATGTGGAACACTATACTCTTTTCCAAACACCCACTCTCAAATCAGCAGAAGAAAACAGCAAGCAGAGACAGAACAAACAGCAGCAGGAGCCCAGGGATGGCCATCTCTCATCCCTACATGCATTAGATATGATGACACACCCGTTGGCAAATACTACAGACTCACAATGACCTCAGTACAGACCACCACACAGTCCACCTTTGGTCAATCTGATAGAAGATTAAAACACCATCTCAATGCCTTTTTATAGGGCGCTATGTGGGCTACTCAAATCATAGGATGGTGCAAACATGTTAAAATGCTTAAACATTTTTCACACCACACAGAAAAAACAGAACAATAATAAAGAACAAAACACTATTGGTTGGAAAGGTGATGCCACATCATACAAACATACACAAACATAGCAAACATACACAAACATAGACAAACATACACAAAGTTCATAGAATTTTGACCTTGTCAACTATGGGTGCCACCACACACATGGGCACACACCCTCCAGAATCATTTGCACAGCACACAGATAGCCCTGATGAGTCCAATAATAAATAAAGTGGCTGGGCATTAACATGAAGGAAATAGCGGAAAATTAGAGCTCAACTATTTTTCAGCCGCACATGCCCCAAACACCCTTCAACATGGCAAGACAGCTGAACTGGATTAAGAAGCATAAGCGCCACATATCCAGCATCCTTTAATGCTTTCAATTGGAACCGTAAATTAATCCCTTGGCGATATGGTTCAGTGTACAATGCTGAAAGGGGAAAGGCAAGCATGCTAATTAAGTCACAAGTCTTCCCTCTCCATAGTCAATTAGGAAACGGTTATTAGACACGTTATGGCTGCCCAGCATGGAACGATAAGCATAATGTTAGTAGAAGTTTACTTGCAGTTTGCAGGCAAAAAAATACATCAAATCAATACTATGGTGTTTACATTGCTAAAGGAACTGGACTCAATCCCTGGCTTAACTTTATGAGCCATAAAACAAACACAGCAGCTAATGAAAACAGAAGGCCTGGTCTGAGCAACTTAGAATCTGGAGCAAAATTCTCTTCCACAGCACTAAATTAGGTCTGTCTGACAAATTTGTAGATTCCATACGATCAGTCGAAAGACCTCAGTCGTATCTTTTGCAGGCTGAGAAAGCACAGCAGCGGGACGCTGAGCAGCAGCACATGGCCTTGTTAACACATCTATGACAGGAATGCCTCGCCCAAGACAGATGATACTGACCCCCCCCCCAACCCCCCTCTCCTGTTTGAGAGCTGAAGAAAGGATCATTTACAGAGGTTCCACCTCAGGCCATAAACAAACTATTCCTACAACTTAAAGTGCAAGTGGCTGTAGATGACCCCTTTACCTAAAGTGTCCTAAAGGCATGACGTAAAATATCTAATGGGGTCTTACTGAACTCTCAGAAGAGAAGGTTATCACCTACCTTCATCATCACATGCTTTGAGCACAGTTCTCTTCTCTTCATGCATGATTCAGTGCAGACCGGTACATCTTGACACTGTACAGTTACATAATGGATTTGTAGGGCCACCTTCAGTTGTGCCAGGCCCTAACAGAGCAGATATCATTTTAATCAAGAGTCCAATCAGAACGCTCGCAATCCAATCACTGCAGTGCTTCGTTCTAAACTGCCAGTCAACACTAAGCCTTAGTATGGTGAAGCACAGTTAGACACGGGGTATTTCATCTTTTTTGAACCACTGAATGCCTGGACATCTTTTCCTCCCTCTCCCTCGATCATTATGAAGGCCTGAGGGATTGGTTTGATCGTGGAAGAGTGCCACAGACTCCACTGCCCTTATTACCGGCAGCTCTGTCCCTGAGATTAAGGATCAGCCTGACCCGCTTCCCTGCAAGCTGCTCCCTGGGTCCAATGAAGCACCTGGGTGGCGCTTGACAGGCTGACCCAATCCCGGCCCGCAACCCTGCTCGGTGCCGCGTGCCGGGGACAAAGATTTGGGAGCAAAACAAGATAGCGATGCCTTGAGCGCCTAGTCAGATGCCCCCACTGCACACTGGAGCGTGGTTATGTCTCATCTTGTCAGTGGTTGGAAATTGAGCTACAATTGGCTGGAGCACTTTTCCCTGGCAGAGTCCGACTTCTGAGAGCTATCGGGCTAGAGAGGAGCAAGTAATTGAATCAAAAGATATTTTTCTGTGCGTGCTCGTCCCGACACAGATGTAAAAGCAATTGCACCGAGGACTAGAACTGGGTGTTTTTTTATTCTCCTCCCTTGGCGACTCCACAATAACAGGTGCTACCAGCTATTATTTGAACCATTCAAAAGCCTTTAAGTGCAACACACAATTCATACTGTGTATGCAATTCTTTCGCCCCTCACTTGGATTTTCACAACCGTCATCCTCATTTGGCTTTCAGAGAGTTGGCGTCCTGCCGGCGCATCCTTTAGCTGATGGAAAGAGCGTAGAGCTCACCGACTATGCCCAGCCATCGGGCACCAACCGCTGATCTGCACCTGTGAACCGCCCCCTTATTAGGCCGCATTCCCCCTCACTGCACAGGGACTCACGCGTGCCAGAAGCTAGGGATAGATTAGAGCCCAGGCCAGGCAGGGATGGGCTGGATTCAAAAGCCCCTTTTAAAAAAATTTTTTTTTTTAAAAATCACCTGACTACACTCTGACGAAGCTTACACACAGATTTTTAATTCTTTTTTTTTTTAATAAAAGGGACCAAGTTCTCGCAAATCTATTTTGGGTGCCAACAAAAATAGCCTGCTCACTTTCACGCTGAGCCTTACCTGGCACAGCCTTATCTGAGGGAGCGGACTGTCTCTGAATGTCGATGAAATCACATTTGCATGCTTCAGAGGTGCGATACTCCCTAAGGGCTCGATGGCTAATAAATGGTTTAGTGCTGGACTTCATTAGGCCTCGCCCTACAATGCTATTTAGTACAATCTGATCATCATCATCATCATCATCATCATCATCATAATGAAAAGCCTATTGTAATTCATAGCCTAACTGCCCAAGTGCGCAGGGCTCTTTCACTCCTTGGTCTAAAGAACCTCATCACTGCTGCAATGGCACTGACCTCACACCCTTGTCAAAGATACAATCATTGAGCCACACACCAAGCATGCAAGTCATATCACACAGCCTGGCAGACAGCACAGGGAGGAAACCATGGCGTTAGAGGGAAGGGATGGAAGTGACCTAGAGAGGAAGGCAAACAAGGGCGTCAATGAAGGGTTAAGGGTTTCTTAAGTGAGCCGTCTGGGTGGAAACTGGGTACTCTAAAACACACAGGGAGCAGGTGGGCAGTGCGTTTATCAACCAGAGTAGTTTGTTCTTGTCACTTCAGCTACTTTTTGCTCTGAGACCCTTAGTGGAAAAATCACTCAAGGATACTGAAATGTTCACAGAAGAGATCAACTAAAGGTTAATCGACATCAAGTTAGCTCTGACCTGAGTGGACACAATACAAGCAAAAAGTGAACACATGTTATGGTATGCCAACATACTAGATGGTAACAGATATACTCACATGGGCTCAGCGAACAATCTAGTGAGGTCAGGACAAATCACAACACTACAGTAATTTGCATCAGTATTCATTTTGGAAATGTGAGGACATAAATTCAATCCAAGTCTAAGGAAAAAAACAACACAAATCACCATGAACTAGCCACAGGTGTGTGTCCATGTGTGAAGTGATCTTGGAGCGGTCAGACAGCCAAACCGGCTCCCGCAGTCTATAACCTTGATCTTCATAAGTAGATGTGCACATTAAGCCAAGAATGACAACACTGGCCGTCCCAATGCAGGATAGGTGCGTAGGTTGAACTAGTGAACAGCTAGGCCTAAACGACTTACGTGAAACATTTGTCATCTGCTCCTATAGACGCCTGAAATGGAAATCTGCCCAGTGCCCAGTGGCAGAAAGAAATTGCTGAGTGAAACCTTGAGCGTTAATGCAGCTTGATGGCAAAAAAATAAATGCTTTTGTCCAATAGCCAACGCAGATTTCAAAACACCTTGCCAAAAGCTGGCAAACTCTACAAGAAAGGAACTGCAAAGGTGTCAGGTGTTGATATGTAGAAATGGGTGCTTGCAACAGATCCCCTCCCCACAAGCGGTTTTTGAAGCCTTCATCTGTTTTGAAGAAATTAATATATATATAGGCAACATAGTTTGCTTTACTTAAAAGGCATTCTCCCCTTGAACTATTTTTACCCAGCTTTTATGATAAGGGCCGTTAATTCCACTTTGTTAATGTTTCACTAGGATGTGAAACATCTGACCGAAACTGAATAGTGGTTTTCCCAGGGTTCCATACAGAATGTCATGTTAGTCAAAATTAGGCCTTTTATTTAACTACCATTTTAGGTTCAGTTTGGTTTTTTTTACAGCGATATTTCAAAGCAGACAAAATTCTCTGAACTTAAGCACTATCATCTATCAATATTTTTGGGGAGATAAAAGCTGTGATTCTTTGAAGAGACAGTTAAGATATATGAAACCTAAACATTCCAGTATCATAATGGAATGACCTTTTTTTGGCCTTTCTTTTGCTGGTGATCATTGTTTGACACAGGCAATCTGAACACCAATCCAGGGTGCACTTAAAATAACACGTGTTCTATTATTTGTTTGAAGGCGGCACAGTTTGATGAGTATTTCCCTAACGATTTACATAAAAATGATAGATCAGTTAAACTTGGCTAGAGGAATGTTCTGAGAGGTTGTGATGAAGAAAATAATAACAAAAAAAAAAAAAATCAGGTCTGATGAAAATGGCAAGTTCTTTATAGCCCATCCTATTCCAAATGGTAGTCAAATTTTAATAGAGCAATAAAACTGCCATCCTACCATTTGGTCTTTTGGATCAAGCCGCATTACCATAAAGACACCACCCTGTAGTATGAATGGACGTGTGACCAGACAACACTGCGCCTAGTGACGGAGCAACTATTCTGGTGAGGAACCAGTTGGGACTGCTGTGCCCATAAGCCCAACCGTACCACATTTAGGTGGGAACCACTCCAGGGTTCCAAACCCTCCAAGGTGTGAAAACGCTGGCTGTCAAATCTGACAACACAGAATTTCTACAACATTACCTACTAAGTAAAGCGGAAAGTATAGTTTGGTGGACACGGTCTGCGCACGGTGCAAATGACCCAAAATTGCGGCTTGATTACCTACATTTTCCCCCCAAAACGATATTCTTTGCAGCCAATCACATGAATATAAATTTGAAGGCATGGAATGTGACCACACTGCATTTCATTTGCGCAGTGTCCAGTTATGTGGACTACTACACCATAATTTACATATGCATACAACCGATTATACAAAGTATAGAGTTGGGGTGAGGTCCAAAAGTCTGAGACCTTACAACTTCTGGGTGACTTTGCTCTACCTTAATTCTTTTATTAGTTGAGCTATGCAATGTCAAGGGATGGCCATGAGTAACATTATTGTATTTGGTGTCAGTATTCGTCCAATGTATAAAGTAATCGCGTTTGTAAATTGTGTCCATTTAGAGTCAAACTTGTCATTTCTGTCGTAGGCTATATCTGTAAGGCTGGTTGTTACTGAGGTAGGAAACAGTTGCTCCTCCGGGTGTGACTAATGTGACTAATACATTTGCGTGTGTTTGCACAACTGCATGAGCCAGCTCTACTTGGGATCACTTCACCGGTGAGAACCTTGATAACCCAGCTGCACATGTACCACAGGGTACGAATGCAGATACTGGAAGGTTGAAATGACTTAAAATGCCCTTCCCTACTAGTAGCTGTGATATACTAGTTACGTTTAGCTAACCTTAGCTGAAGCCCAGTGCTTACCTGTTCAGGTGAAAATGAGCCAACTTGGCATCCGTCTTAAAAATCACCCTAGCTGTTAAGGTGCTCCATCTTTCAAATGCATCTCCAATATTCACCCACCCGTTTCTGGTCATGCAGCTTTTCAGAAGGATCCCTAGGCGTTTTTGGTCAGGTAGAATCAAACATGAACTCTGTTGGTTTGTTTGCTTACTTCCATGGCGGTCGCACGCTGTGTTTGTGTTATCTGGCAACCCGGGGTGTTGAAATGGTACTGGATAAATGGGCAGTGGGTGGAATCACACAGAGCACAACACAAAGAGATGGTCCGCTCCGAACAGACATTTGAAAGGGAATATAAAGAGCTGTAGCATTGTTGGAGAAGCCACGATTTCAGTTTAGCATGTTTCCATAATCTCTGATGACATATTATGGTCATTTTATGATTTAGTACAGTAAATCTATTGCATATTGGTCCTTTAAAGCACTGGCTTAGGGTTAAGATTTTTAAAAAAATCAATATACGCTTTGTATTCATTTTGTAGACCCTTTTATCCAAAGCTACCTACAGTACAGATGCATACTGCTACTGAAGACCTGCTGATAAAATGAGAGGTTGGTTTATTTCATAGCCGATTTGATAATAAGCAACAGTATTTTTCAGGTAGGTAGCTATTGTTATTTAGATAGAGGAGTAAACAGTCATGAGGGGGCAGAGAACACTAAACCTATAAAGAAAAGAACAGTCTTTGCTGTTGATTCACAGGGCGTAGATATTATTTGAAACTGTAAAAAGCATTTTTCAAAATGATGCAGTGGGTGGAGTTAGGCTCTGAGCTAGGGGTGAACTCACACTTTAAATGGCAATACATGATCACGTTCATGAAGCATAATGTAGAACAGATAGAAATGGTGAAATTCAAATTGACATTAGATTGATGGGACTGCTGTAAAACACACCTCAAGTGTATGGTCTGTTCAGATTGGATGTTGAGGCTATAGTGAATACCCACTTTATTCCTTCAACTTAGAAATCTCCAGCTTTGAAACGGCAAGCTTCAATGACAAGGGCAAAACGAGGCAATTCAGTCAGGACGAGGGCTAAAAAGAGGAGAATAGCAATGGCTGTATAGTGTCTCCTCATTCTTCCTCACTGCAGCAGCAGTAGTAAGTGCTTGTGGCTCACACAATGAACAAAGGAACGATTTCCCCCCCAGCACTGGTCAATACGGGCTATCTTGGCACTTCTTCCAGTTGAGCTCTATTGTTGTCTGCAAGCAGGAAGTCTTCCATCATGACTTCATCCCTCGGAGCTACCACTGAGTCTTCTTTCGGGAAGTGGGTTTCAACAGTGTGACTGGCAGCACATCTTACAGACATGTATTCAACAAATTGCCTGCACCAAACCTTGAAGCTGTTGTCAGGCAAATCACCTATTTGTACCCTCCAGAATATGGTGGACAGATCCACAATGAACCTCATCAGGAGTATGAAATGGAACTGCTTCTCTGCTGCAGCACAGTCTGAATTCAAAGATGAGGCTATTTATGAACAGGAACAGGTTTATTCGGTTTATTCTTTGGAAAGGCATCTGGCTTATGAACCAACTCAATTGGTATTATGTCACTGAAAAGTCAATATCACTTGACACTAGTGCTATAGCCAAAATGAATATTGATCACAGTGACAGTCATCATGTGTGACGATCAAAACGTTCAGTAGCACAGACGGCACCATGAGCTGTATTTTTAGATGGCCCTTTTGTAAGTGTTGCTATGGAGACAAAGAATGGTTATCTCTAACAAATGGATGCTGCATTAGCATTTGAAACCTGCGGTGTGTCAGCATCTTGCCGCCACTGGGCCCAATTCCAAGGCCCGAGGTCAAAGGGTTCAGCTCAGTGGGAGAAACCGTCAGCGTTACATATAAGCTCTGTTAGTAAGATAAATTGACTAATGTTACTCACTTGTTCCTGAGAACTTGCCAGGCTGCTTCGATATCGGCATAAAGATTCTTCTCTGATGGTTTCCCACTGCTAACGCCGTAGCCAGAGTAATCATACGAGAAGACGTTGCAGTTGATTCTCGAGCCCAGGCCAATGTAGAAACTGCACATCTGACCCAGGTCAACCGCGTTGCCGTGGGAAAACAGTAATGTATACCGACTGTTTGGAGCACATCGGACGAACATGCACCCAACCCGGTTTCCTCTACTCGTCCGGGTGTTGAATACCTCGACTGCATCCAATTCACGTTGGGAATATTGCCAGTCAGCACGTTCGGTTAAATGAAGGCTTGTCGTCCCATTTGCATCAGTGTGCACGGAGTACGTCGGCTCCGGGGGGAGAAATGCTAACTTAGCTGCGATACGACTTGGACAGGGCGGGCAGCAGAACAGCCAGCATAGTTCGCCGAGGGAGAAACCATTCATCCTAGGGCCTTGTTCGGGCATTGAGGCTCAAAACGATTAAAAGAAGCCCCTGACTTTGCAATAATGTGCAGACAAGACGAATAGCAATAAAATAATACGCAGTCTACGGCCGGCAAAGCAGCCAGCTAACGTTACCTGAATCAGCTATCGTTTGCTAGCTAGGCTAGCTAACAGGTCTATGTTTGGTATAGCTAGCTAGCTAATAGCAAAATGATGAGGTACAAAAACCCTTTGACATTACGAGCTGACTGTTGTGCGCCGGCAAATGGTTTACGATATCATAACTAAGGGCTTAATGTTCGAGGTATTGATTCCAGTCTTGTTCAAATTAATATACAGCGAAAGGCTAACTAGCCTTAAACAATGTAAGCAGCCATGACTCCTGCTCGGCGAACGCCAAATATAGGACTTCCGGGAACATCTCATATCCTATCCCAGTTCACGAGCCAACGGGCAGTGACGTCGGGGGTTATTTGATGTCATGGGTTTCCTGTTAGCTAGATGCAGAGTGAATGTAGACTTTGCATGTATTACCGACAACATTTGTTATAGAAGTAAGAAAACGAAGATAACTGGGAACATATTTGGCAAAATGTAACAGTGATCATCTCAAGTCCATCGTACAAATATCGGACTCGGGGTGCATTTTGGCTCAAATGAGTAAAAACACTTTAATATTAATTGGAGCTCAGCTGAGCATAGTTTTTAAAAGACAACTGGGTTTTTGCAGATCTCAAAATGATTCTCTACCCTGTTGGCATGCTTGCATGACAGACGTCTGATGCAATACTCACTGGAAATCAAATCACCACTTTGCTCCAGAGGCTGGTTCATGCTTCTGTCATTTAATTTCCTGTAGTTAAAGCAGACAATCTGCCTAGGAAGTATTTTTTTTCATTCTAGAGGAGGATGGATCTCAGCTCAGATTGTTAAGAATTTTGACAACTCCTGAGAGAAAAAGCAGGAGATAAGCGTTGCACCACACTTTCCCACTTAATCAGTAAAAAGCTACTGGAGTGGGTATGATTTTTTTTCACAGCCAGGAGGACAAGGTGAAATACAAGATAATGCGACATTTTCATTGCATGGTATGTAGAAATGTGATGTGAAATTGCCTGAAAGACAGTATGGTTGCAGGAATGGTAGACTGACAGCTAAGTGTCCATCTGTTCATTTTGAAGCAGATAAGGTACAGAGCCCCCCCCCCCCTTCTCATAACTTACGCTCCACACCATCAAGTATAGAACACAAAAAAATATAGTAATTGTGTCTGGAAATACCTATATGGAAGGACCATTACAAACCCACATTATGTGAATTACATTACATTACATTTTGTACCACTATTGTACCTACAGCTGTAGTTTGCACAGTTCGTTGTGAAATGAATAAGCAAGAATAATTAAATTAGCTCAAGGCCGTCAATTCGTCAAGCGGTTACGTGATGGCCATGCAATCTCAAGTCAAGTCAGGTCAAGTCAGTATATTATAGTAACAGCACAGAAGTCATAATGATAATACATTAATAAACACATTTTTAGTACCTAAAATAAAGAGGTTATTCAAAATGAACAGTGAAAAGATAATGTTCCCCAATATTCTCAAAGGATAGATAGAGCTCCCGTATGAGAAACTATTAAATTGATATTGCTTGAATGGAGCGTGTGCATATGAGAGGAAGCATATATGACTTCCACTGTGTCATTACCGAGACACAAATGTGTGAAGGTAATGCTCTGATACGTGCAAATTGCATAAATGAATATCAGTAACTCCAAATGGATGAATGCAGGGTAATGTCTGGGACATTCATCTATGAAGTGAAGGACACAAAGGAAATACACACCAATGAGGGGGGGAGCCCTTCAGAAATAATGCTGGTTCCAGAACCTCTTCAAATGGCATATTTGAGCAGCTCCGAGATTCTATCCCAGCTCAGTTACATAAGCCAATGCCTCATTATGAAATTAGGCCAGAGAGACGGGAAGGGCAACTCTAGTCTGGGAGAAGCGTGAGGATCTGATGAGATCACAGAGGCATGGGGATACATGGGGCTTTACACCAGTGCAGATGGTGGAAGAACTGTAAAAACAGTTTCAGGGGCTTCCATGACTTACACTGTTTTCCTAATTTAAAAAGCATGGGGGCATAGCTGAACAGAGTTTGTGTGAATGTGTGTGTCTGCTGAGGTCTCTGCCTGTTTTTGTTTCCCTTTTGTTTTATTCAGAGACTGCTGGGCTGGGAGAGATGGATAAGCATCGGGTCACAAGGAACAACAGCCCTCGTCTTAAATTTCTGCAACAGTGGGCTTTCTGCTGCCAACCTCCATGCATGAAAATGTATCCCATGGTTCTTTGCCCTTTACAATGTCTCCTGAATTCTTATCTTAATCCACCACATTGTGGTATGCACAGTTCATGCACAAGCATTCTTTTTTTGAAAGCTAAAATAATTAAATGAAACAGAGGCTATTTAAGTGATCAGTCTTATATAAGACTACTCTGTTTATGTTGGGCCCACATGCAAACCCATTGCATTGTGTTATTAGTATATTTCAGTTGAATGCCAGAGAATGCAACCGAATTACATATTGAATTCAGTAGAATGTAAAGATCAGCGCCACCTGCTTCTTAAATCTGTTATTCAAGGGTATTTCATTTTCACCATCTTGTCTTCAACATTATCTAGAACCACAAATTCCTGTGGTTTTCTCGTGGGAGCGACACTACTGAAACACCTGTTTGTGCTCTGTACGGTACATACCTTTGGATGTCATAACCTACCTTGCCTGTATTGCTGTTTGCCACTTAAACAAGTTATGAGTCAAATGGCATTTAAGATGTCCCTCTCTGTATTGTGCTCTCTGTGAATCAGCCCTAAAGGACGTTTTATCACCCATCCTGACTCACTTCACCTCGCTGCTGGATACCCTTGACTAACCTACTAAAAGCAATATCTAGATCATTCCAAGACCGCAACTCTTTTCATCGACAGAGTGGGTATTTGTATTCACATTAACACAACAAGACAGTGGCAATGTTTTCCAGATGGTGCAATAAAATAGGGCCTTACGTAAATTGAGGAGCAATTGCCCAGGAGATTACATTCACAATAGCTGGAATGCTCAAGGGGGCTTTTACTGGACAATGTCAGAGTCTTCAATAACCATGTTCTGTATTACACGGTGGGTTAGGTCAACACAGGAGGATACCGGCTCTACCGATCATTCAGCTGACGCATGTGCTGCACCTTCCTTAGTCACCCTTTCTGGGAACCCTACTGTACCATTAGCTAGAGCGCTACCTCACAAGCAACGGTGCTGTTCCAGGCACTTGAGAAGCACCGGTGACACAATCTCAGTGTTTATTTGGAAAAGTACTGGGTGACATCTTGTTCTTTTCGTGGCAATAAATGAATGATGGCAAAAAAACAAATGTATCTTTAGCCTTCCACAAACCGTACAGCAATGTAACAATGATTGTTTGGGAACAATTTTAGACAAACAAATACAAATCAAAAAGGCAATTTTCAGTGTTTCTTAGAAAACAGCTGTCATTCCACTGGTGAAGGCTAAATGCAAATAATGAAAGCCTTAAAATATTGCCAAGGAAACTGATTGAATAAGCTTATGAGTGGACATTACACTAAAAATATGCTGAACCTTCAGCCATGCTTGGTGATTCACATGCAAAACATGGCACTAAATAGCTATTTTTATATTCTGTGGGTTTCTCCAGAATGTTACATGCCTCTGTTAATTAATGAGAGGGGGCGAGGGACATCTTTGAGTGCCTGCTCCTCTTAACCCTTAGCATACAGCTCAAACACCATGATTTCAGCCAAAGGCTCACAGACATAGAACATTCTCAGACACACAGACATTCTTTTGGGGGAGACGAGTCATTTACTAGCTCACTGCTGTCCCATTGGGGAGAGTATATTTCAGTGCTAAAATTACAAAAACATTGTGTCATAATTGTTAGAGGTCATATCAGTCTCCTCGCGTCATAGGCAATTAGTTGTGAACAGTAGGTCCTCGTCCTGCAGAAGGCTAATAAACCAAACAGCTTATAGATGTGGACATCCAAAGAGCCTCTTCTTTTAGCTTTGTTCTTTGGTGGAGACTGTTGAACAGGATTGTCTAGCTCCTGCAGCCAGAAGGCATAAACCCTAGCGGACGTCAGAGTGAGATTTAGTAGATCTCATCCCATGGATGTGTGTGATGGTTCTCTGTACAGCATGAGGTCTCTTTTCCTTTCAGCTAAGGTAAAGGGGAAGTGAAAACTTACGACAGCGGAACTTATTTTTATTGTAACGAGGGATCTAAGGCCAATTAGTTCTGGGAATTGAAGGACTCTGTAGTTCAGACTAATAGCATCATGCTGCTGACACACAAGGACTTCTCTCAGTTTCTACACAAATGATGTGCATAAATTCAGATTGCTTGTAAGGCCGTTCCTATTTATTTTTTCCTGAAAATGCAGAGAAAGCAGGCTAATGCCATAATGTTATTGCTGGCCATTTCCCAGACATTCTTGCCGTATAATTTAATATGACAACACCCCAAATTTGAATCTGGCTGAAAGAATGGAACGTTCTCCTCACCTCTGCAGAGTATGAAGTGTGGGGTGTAAACGCCTTGGACAAGTAGACTCTTGTGCTGCTGACAAAGCCAGGCTGGCAGAATGAGATAGCACTGTATACTCACTTCTCACCTTTCATCACAGATTCTTTTAAGGATTCTGGTCATTTACACTATAATATAAATCATAATATGTGACCTGCAACCTGGTCAGGCACGTCTCAAAGCAGAAATCTCATCACTGGTTTTCTGACATGAAAAGGGCAGGTATTTATTACCAATTAAAAAAAAAAAGGTGGTTTGATTCTTCTGAAAAACAATATGAAACCCCTCGTCAAGGCACCTGAGGCTCTGCCACCGATAGCGTTTCACATTTCAACCAGATTGATTGCAGAGCATGGAACTGTGGAGCCACAAGGATGACAAGTCCTTTATGCACCATTTAAAACACTCCCATCCACAGCTCTCGTGTAAACATAGGGTGACCACTAACAATCAGACGTGACGGGCGGGCGGGCGTGATGACTGACTCGGAGGCAGTCTGAACTACAGCAGCAGGGGAGGAAGGTCCGCAAACGGTGTTCTCGATCAAGCTCCGCACGCAGTCCATCAGTGTCAGTGTCAGTACTAAGTGGGGATATACAGCCCCCATCCTTAATGAACTATTCAGAATCAAACTACACCCCCCCAGAGGAGAGAAAGACAAGGCATCACCACTTGAATGGAAAACATGAGAGATTGGGCTGGACCTCGGGTGTTACTCGTCATGACGGCTTAATTCATGTAATTATCTTCCCATGAAAGGGGAGAACATGGGTATTTGTGAGCAAAAACAACATTCCTTTCATTCAAATGTAGAAAGGCTTTTGGAGTTCCATTTAAAAATCTACATTATCTCGTTTGGCACCGCTAAGCTTTTGATGTGAGAAGTAAGCCTATTTGCTAAGTAAATAACTTTTTATGATGAGCATTGGCTCAGCTTAGGACCACAAGCACGGGGGCCAGGGCAGTGGGAACAGTTGACTTGAATGGTTTTAACTGCAATAGTTTAAGAGTTAGGGGTTAAGTAAATGGGATCCTCCTTTAAGAAAACAGATCCATATCAGTGCTGATGGGTTGGCGTCTGGGCTGGAGCGAGGAACGCCCGTGCTGCTAGCATGCTGGGAGTATGCATCGCTCAGTGCTTTACGCAGCACAGCCCACTTCCAGTCAGGAAGAGCCCCCTCCTCACACCTTTTAACAGTCTACAGGGGTCGACACACACACACACACACACACACACACACACAGACACACACACTTCCCAGGGACTACAGAGAGGTGTTTCAAGAATTCAGCCATCATGGCATCACACAGTGAGTGACTTTTGAATGCAAAGAACAGTATGATTGCCAGTTTTCAACAGAATGCTATGGGAAAAGTGTTGAAAATCTCTGTAAAAGCACAACGACCGGAGCAGATTATTTTCAAAGCCACATAACCAATGAAAATTTATTGTCACAAGCACAGTTTTGTTTAAAGTTACACAAAAATAATGGAGCACATTTACACAATTTATACAAGTCTAAACGCAATGTACAATTAACAAGCTAACTAAATACCAATAGTTAAATATGTACCACTCACATTACACACAATGAAATTAAACCTACACAAATATGTATATTTGCTGTGTATGTGAAAGAAAACACAATTTGACCCAAAAAAAATCTAAATCACATTATTTACAAAAAACATCATTTTGATTTAGCAAAAGAATTTTCTTCACTTCAACGTCCTCCCATTAGACTCTCTGCGACATAATACAATCTTTCATGTAAAAGTATTAGACCATAAAGTCTATGTTATTACTTGAAAAGGTAAAAGTAACAAATAATTGCGGCAGCCACAAGAATACATATTGCGCAACGCTTTGACTGTATGGCGGTTCTCCTTTCCGAAAACACTGGAGGCTGGTGATATTAGCTTAAATGAAGTGCACTTCAAGCTGTAATGTTTTGCGACTTCTTTGAAAATGTTAATTTTGTCATTTTGTATCAGTTACCTTTATGTATCCTTTTCATTTTTTTTCAATTTTCATTTTTTTTGTGTGGAAATTTTACACGAGATTTCTTCTACACTGTTATTAGTTTAGCTAGGTTATGGACATCACTACATATATGGTACGATATCTTTTGACACGAGAAGAGTCACGTGTGCTGGTGCTGCGGAGGGAGACCTAGATCAGCATGTCCTGTGTCACTGAGCCTGGCAAGGTTTGGCAACGTTAAAGTGAAGTGCATGGAAAAAAAAAATACCAATGGAAAATTCCCTTCTTTTCCATATAAAGACTCTGAGAAGTAGCCATCAAATATATGTGAACATACATATAAAAAAAAAAAAAATGGCATCTGTTGACTATATCTGTGAAATAGCCATCTTTGCCACTGAGATAGCCCTCAGGAGAGGGGGAGAGGGGGAGAGAGAAAGAGAGAGTGAGTGCCTGAGTGTCCCTGTGTGGGTGTGTGAGTTGAGAGATCCAGCCTCAGTGCCTGCAGGGTGAAGAGGTGAAGACCAGGGGATGCATCCACACATCCCTGCTGAGGAGTGCTGTTAACTTTACTGGTGAGTTGACATGACATGAGATGAGAGCCACACACAACAAAAAAAAAAAAAAAAAAGGTAAATCGAACAAACAAACGAAGAAAAGCGCAGAGTTCTGTTCGCCTGGACCCCAATCCTTACTCAGAAAATGGAGGGAACATGCCCAAGTCTGCAAAATCTTCAATGTTGTAATTGGCTGTGCCCTGTGTGGGATCTCCGGCCATTGGCAACATATCCTGCAATCCCAGAAGGGCACAGGGTTAGAGAGAGAGCAGCAGAAATGTGTGAATGTTTAACCATGTCTCCAGTTAAGCTAACAGATGACACTAAAATACATTGGTTGCACTTGGTGCTTACCTGAAACACCTCCGTCTGGCTGGGCTGGGGGTGGGGGTGCTGCTCTCCCCCTTGCTGCCCGTGGTGCTGGCTCTGCCACTGGGACCACACCTCCGACGGCCGGCCCTGGAACTGCCCTCCACTCTGGTTGCCCTCTGCCGCCACATCTGCTGAAGAAAATGCCCCCCACAGAATGCAGAAAGACACCCACACCGGTGAGAGGAATCACCACGGAGTTCAGCACACACACACCCATTACACTCCATTTAGCCTCCAGATCAAAGAGTCAAAATGGCCGACTGTGACACCGAACAATGGAAGTACATTCTGCATCCAAATGTTAATAGGCTGTGAGACTGACTAAAAGGGGTTGGAGGCTTTGATGGCAGACTCTGCTCAGAACTAGGTGCTCAGGGAGCATCTCTTCGCTCGCTCGCGACCCCCCGCTGAGGTGTGCTGCAGCGGCGCTCAAACTTCTGACATTTCCTGGGAGCCGACGGAACGTGACAGGGAACGCATCTGACATGCTGTCGCCGGTAGCGACTGTAACCTTCACAGACGCTGCACTTCCGGAGAGAAATGAGAGCCGATGTGGTGAGCTGACGGGCTGTGGGGCAGGATATGTGCGTAGGCTGAGGGAGTCTCTCTGAGATGCTCTGTGTGTCTCGTGCCCACGTCTCGTTCGTGCCCACGTCTCATGCCCACGTCTCATGCCCACGTCTCGTGCCCACGGGCTCCTTCCTGGCAGAGGAGATACTGGTGCAGAACTTCGCTCATGGCCATTTCCCCCCCTACCTTCACCTCACTGTGTGAAAATGCAAGCCATGTTCCCCACTCCTGAGTCAATCCAGCGGGGACCCGTAAGTCCCACGTGTTCCTCAGTCACAGTGGATACTGTGTACCACAGCAGAGCAAGGGGAACTTTCTTTGGGTTGCAATTAATACATGGTGATTTACAGTGTCCATGTCAATGCATTACGCATGCTGCTAAGGGAACCTTACAACTGCCTAAAAACCTTCCAAAGGAACTTCAGATGGGAACTTATTTCACAATAAGTGTGTGTGTGTGTGTGTGTGTGTGTGTGTGTGTATGTGTGTGTATGTGTGTGTGTGTGTGTGTGTCATGTCGGTTGCTGAGAATCAGGTAATGAATGTTTAACCAGTTCTGTTACAAAGAGCTTTCCAGAAAACAAGATTTAAAAAAAGAAAACCACGTTTGAAGTGGACGAAAAAGCATCACTGCTGGAGATGGAGATCCTTCACCTTAAGAATCACATTTACAACCTAAAGACGACAGAGGAGCTTGCTTTTCTCACCAACTATTAGCAGAGTGAGACAAAAAAAAAATGAGCCATTGATAGCGGAGTGCCAATGTTTTGAAGTCTCACCTCACGTGTTCCAAAAGCACGCCGCATGGGAGAGAGAGACGAGACGGAAATGTTTCGTGTGGCTAATGACAACGTATTAAAAGAGAATTATCTGGACATGAGGCTGGCCGACGGCTTCATTTGCGAGCAGCTGGCGCAAACCTTCAGGGTTTCCAGGGAGCATCTCAAAGCTTGGCTATCTGGCACAGGGCACGAGCACACAGGCACTTTTAATGCCACCTTTTTGAGACCAAATGACTTATCAAACAGGCTGCATTAATCATACTGGGGAGTGGGAGGACTCTCGTTCTGCCATAGGCAAAGTTCCTGGAGAAAGCAAATGGAGTCGCAGCGCAACACAGATGCCCTGTAGCCCCAGGAGGGGGTGAATGGTTGGGGGTGCCTTGGCTTTCAGAGGACGTCCCTTTATGTTGCTCAAGAACTGAGCATTGACATAATCCTCACTTAAGCGTTTCAGTGCACGCATATACATATGCAGGGAAAAAAAAAATGTCTCCACAACCTACACAGATGGATTGTGGATTAGGTCTAAGGAATTTCAAGCAGTTGTGTAATTGTAATTTTTTTTTTAAACTGTCAAACGTACTTATGATCTGGGTGATTAATGCCCCACTTGGCGCAGCAGAAAATGTATGGAAACCAGATTTCGGTCCTCTTTTGAAGTGCTGAGGTACCACGCACGGCACGCTGATTAAAAACCTCCTCGTGCCAGCTGGAGCTCCAGCACGGCATTGTGGGCTCCCTGCTGCTCCCTCTCCTCCCTGGGCCCCCCAGCTGTACCGGCCCCCAGCGTCACACTCATATGGCCCTCATTCACACAAACGCACACACACACACGTGTGCATTTCATGAATCCTCAGCATAAGACTGGCATGCCTCCACAGACATGAGGAAATGATTGGGTCTGGGGTACATGGATGCAAATATGACCATGCCTTCGTTTGATATGTGAACAGGGTTTAGTGTCGGTACTGTGTGCTTGTGTCAATGCTGAAAGACAGGGCCCCATAATGAGCTATTTGACCTGGTGGCAGGTAGTCTGACAGGGAATTAACCTGATCTGAAGTGTGAGCAAACCGCCATGCGTTTGGAGGTGAGTAAATTGTTGGAGGTGAGTAAATTGTCACAGAAGGTGGGGTCTCACCGAAGGCTGTGCTGCGATTGGCCAGGTTGGAGTAGGCATTGCCACTGGGGGAGGATGTGGCCGGGCTGGACAGAGGGCTGTAGGAGGACGGGTCAGCCTGGTAGCTGTGGCTGGAGCCGATGCCAAACGGAGATGACTGGGCCTTGCTAGACTGTGCAGGGAGTTGCTGGAGAGAGGGAGAGAGGAGAGGGGAGAGAGAGATGAAGAGGGATGGAAAGGGGGGAGGGTGGGAAGAGAGAAAGAAAGAGAGACAGATGAGTGTCATTAAAGAGTTCATATAAACACTAGAGTATGCAAGTTTTAGCACGTCAAGCTCTCCGCTCACTCTCCCCCCCCCCACACACACACTTCTGGAACACGATACACCGTAACGAGGTTATGTTTCCATTACAGATGCTAATTAGGCTAATCGGCTCCAAACAGGCATACAGGGAATTCCAATGCTCAAGTCCGGGCCGCACGAATGCAGTCACGCAGTGGAGCCTGCCACTCGAACCTCACCTGGCCTGAGAAAGGAGGTCTGTTCCCTGTCCAGGACACCTGGCCGGGATTGAGCTGTCTGGAGATCTGGGCTAGGTTCTGCCCGGCGGACGCAGACGGTTGGATGTCGTTGACTCCCGGCACGTGGATCACCGACGAGCTGCAACGCAGATGCCCAATGTCATGCGTGAATAACACAGGCTGACATCATTAGCTAGGATCCACACAATTTACAAAAGATTGCTCTGGTTTCAAGGACATAAGCCTCTCAAACAGTCAAGACAGACACACACACACACACACACACACACACACACACACACACACACACACACACACACACACACACACACACACACACACACACACACACACTCTCACCTGAAGCTCTTTCCAGAGTGGCCTGGCTGAAAGGGGCTTCCCTGGGAGTAGATCTGCTGGCTCCCTGCTGTGGATGATGGGACCATCATCTTCTTATCAGCTGAGGGGAGAAAAGTGCTGTGAATCACATGCTATTTGGACGCCTTCACAGGCACACTTCACAGACATCACCACCACACCTGGAGACACAGCAGGGGGAGCAACACATTAAGAAGAATTAAAAGGGTTCATTTACTGGATCAGAGCATACCTACCACCCCTCAGAACCACACAAAATCCCAAGAACCATATTCAGCCAAGCTTACGTAACACCGTACGATAGAAGAATTGTGAAACTCTGACTATAATCAGGCATGTATGTGTGTTAATCATATGCCTTTGTGCGCTGAAACATGGCTTATCTGTTTCTGTACGTCTTTGATTCTTAAGTGCTGACTTTTCTGTCTCTGTATGTGTGCTTAAAAATGTACATTCTGTGTGTGTGTGTAAGTGAGAGCTGATGAGAACTAGTAGTCCTTCTTTCCTACATTAAGTTGCAAAAAGCATAGGATAGCAAGATGTCCTCGGAAGTGGATATCTCTGCTGCCTTAGTGCTTTGGCGTCAGAGAACGCCAACTTCAACCTTCAACCTATATAAACCTGTTTAACTTTGCTTTCTGCCAAGACATGAGTGAGCCCGATAAGCATATTGAATAAAGATATACTTTTACACAACTCCGGAATCCGAAGTAAACTTGAGTGTGAATTTTCACCTGACACCATAATTCTACATATTTTACATTAGATTAGATTGAATCTTCAATACACGACTACACACAACAGCATGCAACAGAAGCTACAAGAGGTCACATTTCCACGGTGCAATGCACATACATCCAGAGATCCCGGAGTACATGTCAGCGAAGCGGGGGTCCCTCTCCTGGGAGAACATGGCCTCGGTTTTGTCAATGGCCTTTCCGGTCTCGTGCACGCCCGCGGGCACACTCGGGACGGGCACCTGCGGAGGGAGAAACACCAGGTCAGAGCACACTACAACAAGGTGACCAAGGACGGCTTCCAAATGTTAAATGGTGGTCTATGTATGGAAATGTGTGGAACGGGATCATTTCCTCGTGTCGAGGGGTGAGTGTGTGAGATGGCAGGCGTTCTGGGCGGGGCTTGCCTGGGAGAGATCGTAGGCGGTCAGGCCTTCCCTCTGATGGACCTCCAGCTCGGCCTGCTGCTGCTGCTGGAGCTGCCTGCAACACACACAGAAGGGAGAGAGCCAGAGTCCTGATCAGACACACCACCACCCTATTTGCACACACACACACACACACACACACCACAGTCAGCACTCAAGCACGCAATGACCCCCCCCCCCCCCCCCCCCCCCTAACATCAAAGCCAAATGACACGATCAGCTCCAACAGTGTGCCATCGAGCCAAACTCAATCCATCCTGCGGGTAAACACACATCAGCTGGATCACAAAGCTGCATCCAGAATGGGATGAGTTAAGCAGAGTTGCGTCTAACTGCAGTGTTTACAGAGGTTTCAATTTCATGCATGGTTATTTTAATGGAGGTGGAAATAAACACAACTGATGGAGACGCAGAGACTTGAAGCCCTTTCTAGACCGTCCGCTTTCCAACTGGACAATTTCATTCAGACGAAATTTTTTGAAGGGCCTTGTGGTGATTTCCTGCAGAGACTTTTTCGAAAAAACTCAAAGCTGAAATTTCCTGTTTACTAAAACGAGGAGATCTTTTTTTTTTTTTTTACATCTGGACATAGCAAAATGCTCCTGTGTTTCTGGTGGAGGGAGGCAGGCAGGCATGGCTTCCTCAGGAGGGACCTCCAGTCCGTTCCTGTTTGTCTACTTGAGGGGAAAAAAAAAACCCACTAGGACACTGGCATCCCTGTAAGACCGGTGGACATCCAGGAGTTCTCCGTAATGAAGTCTCCATGTGGAGGTGGGTCTCTCCAACCAAACTAAACGTCTCCTGCAAATGGGCTTTTCTGATCCCTGACCGGAGACCACGGGCCCCTCCACACCGGCCCCAGGTTGAGTTACTGGCTGTTTACATGCTGAAATATGCCCACTCCAAAGCTATGACAGGAAAACTAATTGAACGCCATTACGGATTCATGGAAAGTGCAAAGCCGCTGCCTTTCCCCTCTTGCTTGATGTGCTCCTGCCACTATGTATATGGGCATCGGCCCCTGATGGGCGACCTCATGTGAGTCACCAACATCCACTTACGCTACTACCACCACTGCATGCGAGGGAGGGCCACTTCAAAAAGGAACTGGCCACTGAAATAAAAAAACGCTTAAATGATGGAAAATACTCCAAAAAGCCTTTCATGTCAATAAGTGCTTAGCCTTCATCCTGACACATTTGTGCGCGTGTGTGTGAACACACACACACACACACACACACACACACACACACACACACACACACACACACACACACACACACACACACACACACACACACACACACACACACACAGAGAGAGAGAGAGAGAGAAAGAAAGAAGGAAGGAAAGAAAGAAAGAGAGAGAGAAAGGAGACGGGTTTACTGTTCTTGTGCCAGACGAAAGAGAGCGAGAGAGAGCGAGAGAGAGCGAGAGAGAGCCGGGTGCAGCCTTGGTCACCTGAACCAACAGCAGAGTGAGATGGATAACACCCAAGACACTGAACCATATTTGAACTTTGATAAGTGAAGAAAAAACAGGCCGAGTCTCAAAATACGACTGAGTCCAAGTTTCCACAGGAACTGCACTCACACTGCCTCATGCAAACACAACCCTAGAATACACATGCCTGAAAAACCATTAGGAGGCGAAAAAGTAGAGGGGCTGAGAAAGAAAAGAAATGTCTTTTCATCTCGGCCCGGTATGCTGGAGTTTATAATTTGTTGTTCCTGTCTGAGCGTGAGCGCGAGCATGAGCGAGCGGGCTCCCAACTTCATCTACATTAGGGGAGTCGATACAGATGAAGAATGGCTTAATCATTGCCACTGACTCCCCCCTCCTTCCTCCGGCTGCTGGAGCCATTGCTGTTGTCATGATAATGAGCGAGGCTATTTGCTGCTGCCCACACATGGCCGATGACAGCCCCAGGGCTGTGTGTGTGTGTGTGTGTGTGTGTGTGTGTGTGTGTGTGTGTGTGTGTGTGTGTGTGTTTTTGAAAGTGGATGTTTTATCTCTCCACCTGTATGGGTGAGCATGTGAAGGTGTGTGTTACTTTGTACTTGCTGTGCCTGTTTGGATATTGTTTTGTTTTGTTTTTATGGAGGTCTGTCAGAGAGTGAGTGAGTGCATGTGGGACTGTGCATGTGGAGGGTCATGAGTCCATTATGCATTACATGGAAATAGAAACCAGCATGTATACTGGTTAACAAGTATACAGTTGACATTTTCTATGGGTACATATTTGTGTATGTGTATATTGTTGTGTGTGTGTGTGTGTGTGTGTGTGTGTGTGTGTGTGTGTACACAGGAGCCAGGAGCCTGGTGAGCAGTGCTAACCAGGTGGCATTTGGGAGCCACTTTACTGGCCTCCACAGGTCCCTCTTTAAATGGATGAGGCGGAGACGGTCCAAGCAGGGGATTTCTGCTCTAAATAACTCGGGTTTATGGACATAGTCTGGAAGTGTGCTGAAATGATTTGCCATCGCTATCAGTTTCCAGCAGTTAAGACGAGTAAATTATGTGTGTGTAAACTATTTTCATACCCAATTTCTCCCTGCAGTATGTCTCCAGCATACTTAAACATTAAAGTTTTAGGAGCAGCAGTACCAGACGAAAAAAAAAATAAAAAAAAAAAAAAAACACACTCAACCATGAAAACATCCAAAAATGCTTACAAAATGGGATTTTCTTGTAGTTTGGGCAAAATTCAAACTTTTCTACACAAGAAAGGATCATCTTGCTGGTGCTGTGAGGTAAAACAATGGCCTGGCTTTCATGACTCATGATAAGATGTCCATCTCTTAAATCAATACCGCAAACATCAACACAGAGGCACTTTATCCAGGACATGAAGTACACTAAACTGTGGACACAGCTGGTCTAGCTTTCAAGCCTCCCTTTCGAACCGACAGCAGTGTGTCTCCACAAACAGAGGTGAAAATATGTGGATATGAGACATGTTTTCGAAAGTCCCTCCCAAAAGAAGAGACTAAAGGTTCGACAAATGGCTGGAGATGAAACAACCCTCAGGCCCACATGTGCTGATGTGTTTACGACTTGGTTTTTTGTAATATGATAAACTCTATTATTTTACTGTGTGCCAAAATCCAAACATCTAAATAGAGATGTTTGGGGTATAGATTTATCCCTGTAGTGTCTGGTGCCTGTTTGTTTTTGCGGGTTGATTATTTGAGTCTTGCAGAGGCCCTGACTCACTGGCAGCCGTCCAGACTAACGCTGCTGTTTTCATCCCCGGGCCACCTTGGCTGCTCTCCACGACAGCTCCATAAAACTCATCAGGGTCAAAATTCCTCTGTCCCCATACATCTCACCCGAACTATGGGTTCGATAAAGTCCGCCTTGTGCCAAGGGTGTTACAAATTAACTTTCGATCGTCCCAAAGCGCGAGCACCGTGCGAAGAGGAAGACAGGGTAAAAAAAAATGATCACCAGCTAGCAGAGCGCTCCACGTCGTGTGTCTGACATACATAAACTTGCCAGACGCAACCCTGAGGCTCGGTGGCCTTTCATTACGCAGACACGGACCGAATCAGACCGGCAGCGCATCGAAAAGACGAGCGGGCTGCCGTGACATATCGCCCCCTGAACTTGTGGTGGGGGTCGGGAGGATCCGCTGCTCTCCTCTAGGCAAAGCAATCCCAAACCCTGCTCGATTCCCCCCCGCTTCCTGTCCAGCCTCTGATTTACATCCCCTCCGCCACGTCCCGCGCTGCACACACACACACACACACCCTGACCCTGCCCACACGTACTCCTCCAATCCCCACGCACATTGAGGGGGAGCAGCCAGACGCGGAGCTCCTGTTGCGTACCTGCCTCAGCCTTCCCCCGAAAGGCCAAACGCATCATTCACACCCTCGTGGAGGTTCTGATGAAAGAGCTTTAATTCTTCACTGCGGAGCTCTAAATCAGAAGAGCAGCCACCTGAGGTTCTCTCAGGCCCTCATTGCAGCCCTAAAGTGCGCTGGCATTCCAGTCATGCTGTGGGAGGCGGAGGGGGGGGGTGGCTTATTGCCTCAATCACAAGTCATTAGTGGGGCTTCTGGCAGGGGAGACGCCAGTGCTTGTTCCAGGTACCGCCGTAAAAACATACATCAGCGCTCGACTAGTTAGACGCAGGGCGGGTATCTACACGATCCAGTGTTTTGAAAAGTGGGACGTTTACATTGAGTAATGTACGCACTGTCCCTTCACTGTACGACAGCTGTGCCGAGCGGCACATCTTCTTCTGACGATGAGGGTGTACAGAGCCGTTCCCCGTCTCAGTTTCTCCCACCGGGTGGAACAAACCACACAGAAGACACTGAACTGCCCCCTACTGGTAGAACCTGACTTGCTCTGTGAAATAACACCGCTGCAGTGTCCTTAGTGCTGAAGTGGTTACACTAAGCCAACTGTAATCGCTCACCTAATGCCTCAAGTAAGTGTGTCTGATGCTGCTGGGGTTACTCATGACTGTTGGCAGAGAAAGGGAGAGAGTGAGCGAGCGAGAGAGAGCATTTGTATGACATGTAGGGCCTAGACAGCCAGTGACCTTAACTGTCCTGCCTCTTCTGTGAGGTTCAGGGTCTGCCTGAACTCCAGCAGTAACAGGGAGCGACTATCCATCTAGCCAGGGACCAGAGGGACCTAAGTAAACAAACACAGCCTTTGAGAAACACACGAGAGATGGAGACGGGGCTGAGGCGGGTGGAGGCACAGGGGCTGGGAGTTAGAGCAGAACTCGAGCCAGGCGCGCTTTTTTTCCCCCCACCTTATTAACAAGACGTAAATCAAAAACTAGGCAAATATTATTTGGCATTTTAAAACAGCCTGTCAAAAAAAAAAAAAAAAGCCAATGCCTGCATTCTATAAACCACATCAAAATGTCCTTCCTTGGCAGCTTAAATGCTGTCCCCAGGCTTACAGTAAACTGCACTTAATTACCAACGCAGACAGAGATAGTTAGTTAGTTTGTGGGGCTCTCTTATTGACGAGCTGACGCTTCTGATTCCTGTCAGACGACAAAAATGTTTGCTTTATTGGCATTCATTTACAAGCTTTACTGTGACTCATTCACGCAAACGTGCTTTCGTGTACGTTTTGTTCGGCCAGTACTGGCGGCCTGGTACGGAGCGCAGTTGTGCAGTGTGTGTCGGCGCACTTGAATGAGTGAGGGAAGGGAAGGGAAGGGAACGTACTTGACGTTGGTGTTGGTGCAGATGATGTACTCGATCTCGTCCGAGTAGGGGTTCTGGAAGGTGAAGCTGCTGGTCCGGATCAGCATCCACTCACGGTTCTTCATGCGGAAGCGGTACATCACCGACAGCACCTGGCCTTTTAGCTTCACCACCTGCGAGCGGAACGGGGAGAACATCTGCCTGAGCTCAGTATCACCAGAATACATGCACTTTTGGCAGCGTCTTAACTCAGAGCCCTAGAGTATTAAGAAATTCATAGTGAAGAGGAGAAGAGTGTTTGAACGTGGCAAGCGACGTGGCAAGCATAGAGAGAGAGAGGACAAATGTGAATGGCCCCATCTGCTTGGACAGAATCGTGGGAAAGAGCCACGCTACACAATTACGTGATGGCAATTCACAAGACGGTGTGTAGCTGCACTTATTTTCCAAAACATTTCGACACAACAATTTCAGCTACCAATTACCAGCACAAAACGATGAAGCCCTTTTCACGTTTTTGAATAAAGCCAAAAGTTCTCACTCACTCCAGGGCTGAGATAATTCTGTGTCTTGTGAGGAATGCAAGTGCTAATGACAGGGTGAGGAGGCCGAGATAGTCACAGTTGCATAACTGCTGTCTCCCTGCGTCTCCATTAAATATATAGGAGGCACTCACATAAGCCTGCAGATAATGAGCTGGGCAGAGTGCGTGCATGAACAATGTCTGCGTGTGTGTGTGTGTGTGTGTGTGTGTGTGTGTGTGTGTGAGGGAGAGAGAGATAAAGATGCATTGCAAAGATGCCTTCATGTCCACATAAGAGCGGAGCACAGGGGCCCTTGGCTCACTACACTGCTGCTGGAGTGAGACATTTGGCAGACTCCCAGCCCAGAAGATTGGCCTTCTTTCTCTCCAACTTACACATTCCTTCCATAGTATCATTTCTGCTGTCACTCTGCTGACAGGCGTTATGGTTTCCATCTGAATCCGAGGTGTCGCCGCTCAGAGTTAGTGAAGAGGGACTGGAAGGGGTGCATTAAGTGGTGCATTAAGAAGAATTCTTTTTTTTTTAAAAGCCTTATCTTTGTCGAAACAAAGAATCTGCGGGATGGGCTTCCTAATGTAAACCAGTTGGAGTACCACACCTCAAAGTTGGGGGAATTTTTTAAATGGGAACCAGAGGTAGCAGGCACAGCACAACAACATGGGGTTGTTCAGACAGCGGACAGGCTGTGCGTCGACGGGTGTTATTGTTGGCGACCCAGGCGACGCGCTTCTGCCGCCTAAGGGGCAAGAGGATTCCTTCCCCGGGAAGTGAAGCACAGAAGGATGGGCACAGGCCCTGAGGCGTTATTTCACCGCCTCTCCCTTTCCTTCAGTCAACAACTCTGGGCTCGGGATCACATCAACAGCTGGGTAGGGCCGGCAACCCCACAAACCCCATCCTAACCTTGTGCCTTTTTTGGTTTTTCTTTTATGCGCGAGGTGAATGTGATGGCACAAACTACCCCGGTGTTCTTCGAGAGGCAAATGGTTTAATGTGCTGACACCGAAGCTGCCTGCTTTTGCAAGCCTCTGATACTTAATGTTATTCATGTCTCGACTCATAGCGGAGCCCGGAGCCAACAATAACACTCCCGTCCTTCTGCACACCAAGAGGCACAGGCACTTACTCTTAATTAAGTGACGGGCTCGGCTGAAGATAGTCTCACGTCTTGAGTTATGATGGCACTCAGAGATCAGGTGTACATGTCTGTGTGTGTGTTTGCAAGATGGTGGACTCGCCGCTTCATTTGGTTTCATTTACCCGAGGCTGACGATGGGGAAGAGCCAGGAGGCTGACGATGGGGAAGAGCCAGGAGGTTTCCTGACAGCAGCGTACAGTTGGCACTGCAAGGCTCCCGTACCCAGCCCTCCCTGTGACTCCCAACCTTTCCTGTAACTGTGTCTGTGCTTTTGTTTTTTTTTAGTTTGCAGGAACATCGTGCACCCGCGGTCATGGGGCGTTGAACCAGCAAGCAGAGAGAGGTGGAGAGCATTCCTCCGCACCGCCCTGGGCCTCAGCACTCACCCTGGGCCTGGCAGGAGAGCGGATCAAGAGGCGGGAAGGCCAGGCCAGGCCAGCGCAGAGTGAAGCTCTGTGACCTTTGAAGAACGGCTCTGGAGGGCCAGAGGAGAGAGGGGAGGAAAGGAGAGTGGGAGTGTGGAGATCCAACAGCGTGTGTCAGTCAGTTCAGCCAACGAGCTTCATTACTGGAGACGGCCAGATAAGGCCAGGACAATGCGGATGAGAGTTCTGTAATAACAGAGAGCTTTCAGGACGATGACAAAGAGGCTCTTTATTGCTGCGGGGCTGCCAGAGACCCAGACGATTGTGTGAGGATATCAGGCCAAGATGGCAGCACACACAAAAGGTGCACACACACAGACAGGCATGCATTTACAACGGTGCATAAGCACATTAACTCAAGAGGGCACAAACCAACGCAATGACAAACACTTGTGCAGACACTTAAAGGTGTACCCACACAAACAAAGGTAAACACACACACACACACACACACACACACACACACACACATACCTGCTGAAAGCTTTCCCGCAAGTGGCTCTGGTCCTCTGGGTGGGAGAATTCCAGAATATCTTTCCCAAGCAGATCCTTTAAAAGCAATTGAAAGTCATGGTTGGCACATACAGTATAAAGCCATTGTACGCACACAGAAAACAGGCAACCATGCCTGCTCACACAGCCAAACACACTCATTAAGATCTAGATCAACCATGCCTGCTCACACAGCCAAACACACTCATTAAGATCTAGATCCCAGGGTCAGAAGAAGGGCAGAGCAGAGCCACAAGACGCCAACAAGGCTGTAACAACATCAGGTGTTTCTGCTCTGACAACTGGAGGCGAGGTGATGAGCTTAAGGCTTCTGCTGGGGTGCAGAGAAGGGCAAGAGGAGGGCTATGACAAGGCTTACGACAGGATGAGTGCACTCGGCCCTGGGGCCTCAGAGAGCCAAAAAACCAACCTGTGGCTGGTACCCAATCACGTTGATGCAGCGGGGGTCCACGAAGGTGATGATGCCGTCTGAGTTGTGGCGGGAGAGGAACTCCGTGGGGACGGACAGGCCGTTCATGTCCATGGAGACGGGCGAGCTGGTGACCTGTGTGTGTGTGGACGAGGGAGAGGGAGACAAACGCACACGCTCACGCTCACACACAATCCACATTCTCTTTCTGAGTCACTAAAAGAGCTGGTGACCTGTGTGTGGACGAGGGAGAGGGAGACAAACGCTCACGCTCACACACAATCCACATTCTCTTTCTGAGTCACTAAAAGGAGTTCATGCACCATTGAGTCAAGGTGTGTTGCCTTCACGAAAACACCTCATCCACGAGGGGGTGTCACCTTGCTTCTGGGTTACCTGTAGGGCTAGCTTTATAACGCTCTAAAGCAGCACTAATTGAAGACGATTCAGAGTGATGGCTGGCTCACCGTACCCTGAGTGTTTTTCACTGTACCATTTTGGACCATTGGATTTCCTTTTCTTTTCTAGGTTTGGATATATTTTGGAATGGTGCACCTTTTGGTTTATTTAGTTTGTTATTGGGAAGTTTTTGGAGCTAAGCTGGTGTCCCCTGGCACACCCATCCACATAGCTTCTTTCATACGGACAAACATGTCTACTGCACACATTTAAGTTAGAGACAAATGGACTTTGGTTATGAGCGTAGTTGCCAACTGGAGTTTGTAACAGCTGAATTGAATGAGTTTCCATGTGATTTTAAGGTGGAGGTTTAGTGCTCCCCATATAAACTCTACAGGTGGCTGTAAAGATGTCCCTCTCGATCGGTGAGGAGGAGGAGGAGGAGGAGGAGGAGGAGTGATTGGAGCTAGCTGCTACACGTCCCCCGTGTCTCATCCATTAGGCTAATCTGCCAGGAGTGATCCTGACGATCTGCTGACCTCTGCGGCTCCTGGTTCAAATCCCCCCCGTCCCTCAACTGCATCTGCCCTCCCCAGGCCAAAGGTTCAGCGCACGCCAACATGTGACCCTGTGGGCTTTCATCATCACACGCACACACACACACCTCCGCCAGGCTGCGCCTTTTATGGCCAGATGCAGCACACACATGACATACCTGCTCAACTCCTGCTGGATTTACACTGCACCTAAGTAGGGTTGGGTACCGAGAACCGGTACCAATATAGAACCGGTTCCAATACAACCGGTACCTACCCGGACCGAAATGCAACGCAGATTTCGGTGCTTCATTTCGGTGCTTGAGCCAATTGAAAACGGTTGCTAGGCAGATTCCGCGGGGCACATGTAAAACTGCCCCAGCTCCCAATGTAAACTTTGTCCTGTGTCACTCACGCTCATTGGTGTTTTCATGGCAACAGTCTTATGACGGTGAAGAGCAGGCAGCATTTCACAGAGCAAGCACAAACAGAACTAGCCATCAACCTTTTAACAGAGAAAATACCGAAAGGTAAACGGTCAAAAGTGTGGCTGTATTTCGCACAAAAATATTCAAACATCGCGACGTGCAGCAAATGCAACAAAACAATTGCGTGAAAAGAGGGGAGAGAAGGCAAGAGTCAACGGCAGATCAGCAACCGAAGACTGAAAAATATGATGACAGCTACACTTAGCCTACGGTAGTCTCTTAAAGGGGCAGTACACATTTTCTCGTACTCAGTGTGTTCAAGTAACAAGATTAACCATAAACAAGATAGAAAAGATAGGTATAAACAAATCATAAAATGGTGAAATTTCATGAAATAAATGCAAACAAAATAATACATTTTTGACTCCAAAGGCAAATATGCTCATATTTTTGCAAAAGAAGTTTGAAGCTGTTTTTTGTATTTATTTATATTTATTTATTTAAGTATACTATAAACTGTTGTTTACAGTTAATATAATGTTCATAGTTTGAAGTTAAAAAGTTTGAAGCTGTAGTTTGAAGCCAAGTGTTTTGTATGTATTTATATTTATAATATACTTTAAACAGTTAATATATTGTTCAATTTGAAGAAAAAAAAATGTATTGAACAAAAGAATTGCTGAAGTATTGAAGCTGTAGTGTGTGTACAGAGTCTGTGTGTGTGTTTTGTATTTATTTGTATTTATTTAAGTATAGTCTAAACTTTTGTTAACAGTTCATATATTATTTAAGTTTTAAGTTAAAAAGTGTTTTGTATTTATTTATATATAATCTACTTTAAACAGTTCATATATTTGGCAATAAAGCCTTTCTTAAAAAAAATTTTTTTTATATAAAAGTATCGGTTCCGGCACTGTTTAGGCACCGGTATTGTTTTAAAAGTATCGGTTATGTACCGGTATCGGATAAAAACCAAACGATACCCATCCCTACACCTAAGTGACACACACACACACACACACACAGAGACAGAGACACACAGACAGACAGACAGACAGAGACACACACGCAGAGACTCACACACACACACACACACACAGACAGAGACACAGACAGAGACACACAGACAGAGACACACACACACACACACACACACACACAGAGACACACAGACAGAGACACACACGCAGAGACACACACACACAGACACACAGACAGAGACTCACACAGACAGAGACTCACACACACACACACACACACACACACACACACAGACTCACACACACTCACACACACACACAGAGACTCACACACACACACAGAGACTCACACACACACACAGAGACTCACAGACAGACAGAGACTCACAGACAGACAGAGACTCACACACAGAGACTCACACACACACACACACACACACACACACACACACACACACACACACACACACACACACACACACACACACACACAGAGACTCACACACACACACACACGGGGGGGGAGAGAACATCAAGTGATGACCTCGTGCATACCTGAAGTCTTCCAATCGCCACCAGGCAGTACTTGCTGGTTGAGCCGCCATCACCGTCCTCGTCAGGTATCGTCATGCCTGGGAGGACAGAGAGGAAACAAACTCCTCAACAACATCCGCACATTCTGTGTGTGTGTGTGTGTGTGGAGGTCAGTCACGAACGGAAATCCTTTCAGTGCTACTCATTCGATAAACATCGTGGACGTGTTAAAGTGTTAGTACCAGGAAACCATTTCATAACACAGCAACAATGTGGAATATAAATGATAACCCCAGAATTGTATTACTGCAAATGGCCGAATGGTTTTTATATCCTGTTTATTCTTCAGCCTCCCCCAGACAGAAAAAAAAAACTGCTTGCTTTCTCATTAGTGCTGAGATCATTTCCCTCAAACAAAGACACAGTGTTAAGACTGGGAATGAAAAGAAGAAGAAAAAACAAGCGACAAAAGAAGGGGAAGAAAAAAAAACGCAACAATATCATCAATATGACAAATGGCTTGAGTGCGGTCAGCAGCCACCCCTCGCAATGTCACTGAGGCCCTCAAAACATATCTAATCTCCTTTTAATTATGTGGAGTGCCAGCGTAATCTGCCCAGGCCTAGGACTCCGCTGCCTGCAGAGAACCCCCTCCCTCTTCACCAACACTCTCTCCCCTCCGGAGGGAGTGACCTGTCAACAGGGTCAGGAGTTTGTGCGCTGGACGCAATTTGTTGCAATCTGATTTGAACGGACTTAAAAGCGCCAAAGGTACGCCGGTGAAAAGAATTCCTGGAACCCCGTGTCTGTGTGGATGACTGGGCTGCTGGGGTGAGAGTGGAGCATAACAAGACCATTTTTGTCGGACCGCAGAAGCCCTCCACACCACCGCGGGACAGTGACAGTGATGATGATGATGATGATGGATACCCCAGAGAGAGAGAGGGAGCCTTCCTGAGAGGAATGCAAATTAAGCAGGAATTTTGGCTTGACTGGGTTCTGGTGGGATGGAAACAAGAAGCAATGTTTTGCTCGCGCTGGGGCCATGCGTGCTCAAAGGCAGGGTGAGCGAGTGCGCCGTAAATGTGTGTGGCAGACCCCTCGGCCAAAAAGCCTCCTATAGAAACCGCGCGTCTGTGCGGGGTAATAACTCATGTTTACGCTAACAGAAAGCAGTTGTGGCATGCGTGGGTCAACATGTGAAGCCCTCCCATCAACCTTCTGGTGTGTTCCGTGAGACCCCTCACATCTTTCACATCTCCCAGTCTGTGCTCAAGTCTGTCCGGACCATGAGTTTCAATGAGGCTAAAAAGCATTCCGAAAATCAACTGAAACTTAATTCCTCCTCCCAAACAATGCCGGGACTGACTTGTATTAAAATTCCAGACAGAGAGGTCATTAGGAATGCCTTTCCTGTTGACAGTCTAACAAAAGTCAACTGGTGGGCAATTCGTGATACCAAATCGACCAAGCGAGCTATTTCTGTCCACACACAGGAAACGGAACATGTGTGATCAATTTCCATGCGCATGAGACGTGTTTATGTGATACCTGGAATTAATCCCAAATCCCCAGCCACAGAGCAATGAAGTTGATTTCATGCTGTACAGCGCAAGCATTGCTCAACTCCCAAAGCCCCCCCCCCCCCTCCTCCCCCCTCCCCTCTGACCAGCACCATCACCCCCCATCCAGACACCTGGTGGAGTGCTGCTGGGGATTGGAGAATGCGGGAGGCCTTGCGTGTCTGTCAGCACCAGGACAGGGGGGGGCCTTCCCTGCTGAATCTCCTGCTCCAGTGCCCTATGGCCTGGGACGCCTGCGACGCCCGAGCAGCCCACCTGCCATCAAACATCGGACACCACAGACCTCCAGGTGACGGCTGCTAGATGAGGCGCACCAGCACCCTCAGAGGGGTGGGGGTGGGGGTGGGGGGGCTGCTTTA